>NC_090068.1:6620224-6711109 GCF_038355195.1 Osmerus mordax
GGCGAAGGCGTCAAATTCTCTGTCAGCGAGCAGGGAGGGCGTCCTCTCATCCCAGCGACGGGTCACTTCAGATTGAGATGGATCGTGTCAGCCGAGGGAGGTCACGAGGAGGACGGATCTGAGGTCCCCTCAGATCCGTCAGTTGCACACTGGCATTGATACACGTCGCTAGAAGAGACTGTCAAGTTTTCATTCTTCACAGTTGTAGGCTAGTCTCCATGGCAACAGCTGCGGACTAGGCAAACAGGCCGCAGTCCCAACAGTTGTGCAGTATACCCATGTAACAGCTTAAAAAACATATAACCGTAGAGAAGCCATTTTGGGGGTCCTCTTTTGCATGTAGTAGCCTTAAAAACCAGCATGGTTGATGTGTGTGTGCGTGGTTGTTCACCGGGGTCCTCTGGTGTGCCCCTCAGGCGGAGACCACAGCTCCGACACGGAGAGCGGCCCCCTCTCCGTCCCAGGCCGACCCCTCCAAGGGCGGGGACCCCCAGCGGGGCGAGGGCGGCGGGGTCTCCTCCGAGGGCTCCCAGCGCTCGGAGCAGGACAAGGGCCAGGCGGCGGCAGGGGCGGCGGACGGGAAGGGCCCCCCGGAGGCCCCTTACGGCGAGCTGCGCGTCAAGCTGGAGAAGAGCCCCGAGGGCGGGCCGGAGGAGGAGAGGGCGCGGGCGGCCTACGAGGGCCAGGTGCACCCCAAGAGCGAGCCCCAGGACGTGGACATGTCGGCCCCGGTGCAGGTGAAGGTGGAGCCCGAGGCCAAGGAGAAGGCCGACAAGGCGGGCGGGGCGGCCGGGGAGCACGGCGACCGGCAGGGCCCGTCGGACAACGACTCGAGCGCCACGTGCAGCGCCGACGAGGACGGCGACGCTGAGCCCGAGAGGCGTGGGTGAGCGAGGCGCCGTCACGGACCACACCCCCAGCACCCCCCCCCCCTACCCACAACGCACACTGTCACCCCAACAAACCTAACAAACAACCGACTGAATCCGCCTTCCAGACGGCCACCTCTCGACCATAAAACACAGTTTTAAAAAAACCTTCAAACACCGAACCATTTCCTGTAAGTGATGGGTGACTCACCGTGTTTGTATCTCTCTGTCTCTCCCCTCCTCCCTCCCTCCCTCCCTCCCCCAGGATGTTCTCTATGGACAAGCCTTCTCTCCTCAGCCCCCCAGGCTCAGTGGTGGTGTCCTCGGCCAAGCAGGCCCACCTCAGCATGCACCAGCTGCAGCAGCGCGCCGCTGACATCCCAGCCATGGTCAGTCAGTATAGCAACCCCCACTTTTCTATCAGATATGCCCATTCGGAGCAGCACGGAGGCAGGCAGCAGCAGGTGAAAGCATGGCTCATTTAGACCAACCGTCCCGTCAAGTGAGTCTCCCACGCCGGTGCACTTCCCCCCCCCCCCCCCCCCCCATTCCCGTCAATGATTGGCCCGCCGGGGCAGAATTTGATTTAGGTTTTTGCCCCCTCCCCCCCCCGATCATCCTTGTGGTTGGGGGGGGGGGGGGGCTGTGCGATGTTGTGTGTCGCCGTTTGAGATTTGTGTGTGTCGCTTCGACGGAGGTGTGATTGACTGCCGTGAACTGCGTTCTGTCGAGCTTGTCTGTTTTTCTCCCCCGGTTGTGATCGGAGGTAACCAGGACGCAGTGCGGGGGATCAGATTGGCATGCTAATTCACGTGTTCCTTCAACAGTTTGCATGCCCCACCACACGTCCGGAAAGTGTACGGCTCCGTGTCGATGCCGTCTTTCCCCCCCATTCCTTTTCTGACTGTGTGTCTCCGGGGGGTGTGGTTGAAAGACCAGGCACTAGCATAGAAGCGCCTTCATTCTGACCCTGCAAGTCAAATCATGTGTGATTCCGTGCTCGTAGAAGGGGCATTATTTCCAAATGGTTTGTGTGCGTGTGTTTGTCAAGCTCAACTAGGTGTCTCACCTCCCCCTCCCCCCCCCTGCCTTCATAATAGGTGCCAGGCCCCTTCAGCCCGGGTGGCGTTCCCATGGTGACGCCCCTCAGCGGGCTTGCCATGTTCCAGCACCAGATCAAGGCAGCTCACGAGTCGGCTCACCAGGAGGACCGGCAGAGGCAGGAGCCTCGCTTCCACACACGCAGCCCCACCGTGCTGGACCGGGAAGGTACCACACACACACACACACACCCAGCAGCTGGCTATTTATATGTCGTATATTCGTTCTTTTTTCGGAGCCTCTTCGTTTTCATTTAATGTCAAAACGACGGCGACGCGAGAGTCCAGACTGCTGCAGAATGTGACTGAGCCCAAACAAGAACAAGATGTTAGCTTGACCCTGTTTCACCGCCGATGCGAACACCGAGCTCCAATCAAGACGTCCCGTCTCACCCCCGTCCCCCACACCCCCCCAGACTCCTCCAGGGAGGGGGAGTTAGTACTCGTGACTTTGGAGGGAGCAATGTGTAGCACCCCTCTTAAAAGGACACACTGGCATGATGTGTTTAAGGTGTGAAGAGGGGGTGGGGGGGGGGGGGGTGCCTGATTGGACACCCAATGCTTTTAGCACCTTGTGTCGGTGCTGTGAGGAGGACAGGCTCCTGGCAGGCAGGCTGACTGCGGAGGCTTCCTGTGTTGTGGAGATGTGGGTGGAGTAGATGGAGGGTTTGGGAAGAATCCTTAGGTTCCGTTTTTTTTTTTTTTTTTTTTTTTTATACCTGTGTTTGTTTTTATTTCCCTTCCTGTGTGTGTGTTGTCCTCCTGTGTGTGTTATCCTCCACCCCCCCCTCCGCATGCGTCTTTGTTCTCATGCGTGCAAGCGTGCGTCGTCCCCCCCCCCCCCCCCCCCCCGCGTGCGTGTTGCGTGTGTTCTCATGCGTGTGTCCTGTGTGCTGCAGGGAAGCCCTTCCCCTACATGTCCTATGACATGAAGCTGGCTCTGGAGCAGGAGGCCCAAGCCGGCCGGCCAGCCTCCCCCTACAGGCTCTCCCCCAGGGAGCTGAGCAAGACCTACCCCCAGCCCGACCCTAACACCGCCAACGCCTCGCGCTACAGTGTGCCTCCAGGTAGCTAACCGTCCCCTGTCCCCCCCCACCTCAGCACTTCCTGTCTGTGTGTACCCTCCACCCCACCTCTGTCTCCTCCACCCAGCTCCTTTGGCTGAACACCTCCTTTTCCGGATTTTTCTGTTGATTTGAAGGCTAGAGGGAGTTTTGAGTTGTTGTTTGGAGTTGTTGTCACCTAGAAGAGAACTTGTAGCTTGTTGTGTAGGGTTGGTTGGTAACCTGGTTGGTTGAATTGGTTTCGTTTGGCTTTAACATTGGCTCACATTGGCTTTTTAGTAGTTTGATGTTTAAATGACTCATCACTGGTTGGGTATGATTTTTCCTTGGTCGGTTTGTCCTATAGTGTCGGGTAGGAAACCTGGCCTTGTTCCTCTTTCTGTCTTTAATGAATGAATATTAATGCCACCCTACGGTCTCCCAGGCAACCAGACTCTGTCAGGATTCCGTCATGGACTCGCTGTTTTTCTTATCTCCCCTGGTGTGAGGCAAGCGGATGCTAATGCCAAGCTCTCCTGTACGAAGGAGCTCTCACAGACCGGATTTGCATTTTTTATTTCGTAAAGTGCAGCGGTGCTTTTTCCTGGCAGGTCACCATGTCTGTATTGTAATCCAGTTAGTCAGATGCCTCCCTCCCTCCCTACCTCCTTCCTCCCAGTCCTCACTCCCTACCTCCTTACCTCCTTCCCAGTCCTCCCTCCCTACTTCCCTTCCTCCCAGTCCTCACTCCCTACCTCCTTACCTCCTCCCAGTCCTCCCTCCCTACCTCCTTCCTCCCAGTCCTCCCTCCCTACCTCCTTACCTCCTCCAGTCCTCCCTCCCTACCTCCTCCCAGTCCTCCCTCCCTACCTCCTTACCTCCTCCCAGTCCTCCCTCCCTACATCCTTACCTCCTCCCAGTCCTCCCTCCCTACCTCCTTCCTCCCAGTCCTCCCTCCTTACCTCCTCCCAGTCCTCCCTCCCTACCTCCTTACCTCCTCCCAGTCCTCCCTCCCTACCTCCTTCCTCCCAGTCCTCCCTCCCTACCTCCTTACCTCCTCCCAGTCCTCCCTCCCTACCTCCTTCCTCCCCCAGTCCTCCCTTCCTCCCAGTCCTCCCTCCCTACCGCCTTCCTCCCTGTCCTCCCTCCAGTCCTCCCTCCCTCCCCGGTGTAGGCTGTGGTCCTGAGCTCACAGACAGGCAGGCGGGCAGTTCTTCTCAGGGTCTCCCCCGGGGCTTGGACCCGTGTGCCACCACGTCCACCTCTCCGTTCACACCTGTCCACGAGGCCGTCTCTCAAACGATCCAGTCACGCTCTCTCTGAGGCGAGGTTCAGGGGACGCCCCCCCCACGTGTCGGCTAGTCCCAACCTGGCAGAAGGCGGCGCTTACGCTGAAGACTTGCGTGCCACTCATTCTCGAGCTAACAGTCCGAACCTGGCAGGGAGTTGGCCCCGAGTACCGCGTCCTCTCTCCTCAGTTTGTCTGTCCTCTCCTTCCCCCCCCACACACACAGTGCTCCACCCCGGCCCCTAACCAGGTGGTGCAGGGCCTGCCGGAGGGCGTCAGGGTGACCTTCTCCAGACACAGCCGGCCGGCCAACATTCCGTCTCCTCCTCCCCTCATTCCCACCTCCAAGCCCCCGACAGACAAAGCCATCCTTCATCCAGGGGGGCTCCATATCCCAGGTACGACCCCCTCAACCCCCCCCCCCCCCACACAGCTCTCAGATAATCTGCTGGACTGCCAGGGACACGATGCAATCGACGGCCTTTGACCCTCGTGTGTTTTCAGGGCACTCCTGGAACCCTACCTGCCCTCCCACGCCGTGTACGGCCCGGAGGGCACCAAGAGCTTCCGGTGGGGTCCATCTCTCTGGGGCTCCCCAGGCAGCAGGAGCCCTCCAAGCCCGGTACGACCCTCCTCCCCCCGGGTCACCCCGTCCCGCCCGCCCAGCCCCCCTGCTGTCGGTCAAGTTGTGTAGCCCCAGCATCAGACTTCACCCTCCCGCCGTTTTTGAAACGTTTCTCCTTCTCTCTCCTTCTCCTCCCCCAGTCTCCTACATCAAGCAGGAGGAGTGCTCCCCGCGGAGCTCCCAGCCCGAGGGCTTGCTCTCCAGGGCGCAGTACGAGGGGGTCGTCAGAGGTGGGTGTCCGTCATTACCAGCCCTGTCTGTCTGTCCCTCACCCCCACACCCCATGAGTTTCGACCAGTGCTCAGGGCTTAGGTAGCCAGGCTAGACGAGGAGCTGGGTCGGAGAGTGGAGGAGGTTGGCCTCCGTAGCCTGTTTGCACAGACCTGTCAGAATGTGGCACTCTGGTGAGGGAGAGAGAGAGACAGGGAGAGAGGGAGGGAGAGAGAGAGAGGGAGACAGAGTTAGACCCGCCTGCTTCAAAAGACCCCTGCATCCACCCTCGGCGGTCTTCACGCCTTCTCACCGCAAAGCGACCTCCGAGGTTTCCACCCCACCCCCTCCCTAAGCCCCTTTGACCCAATGTACTCCGCCGAAGCTCATCGGACACACGCAAGCTAAACTCCGCCTCTCCTCCTCTGTCCTTCCCCGCCCCCCCCCTCACCCAGGAGGCCCCATGAGCTCCATGCAGGACGGGGGCATCTCCCGGGGCAACCCTGCCAAAAGTGGGCGCTGAGGGGCTGCAGTTCAGAGGATCGATCACCCAGGTATGACAGCGCTGCGTACGCACACACACACACCCCTCCTCCCTCTCTCGGAGTTTCTCCCTTTGCGGCGTTGTCGTAAGCAGGGATCAGGACCGTGTCTCCTCGTGCTGACCTCTCTCTCTCTCTTGCGCTCTTTCTCTATTACTCTCTCTCTCTCTCTCTCTCTCTCTCTCTCTGTCTCTCTCTTTCTCTATTACTCTCTCTCTCTCTCTCTCCAGGGCACGCCCCCGCCCTGCCCCAGCCCAGCCTGGCGTCCGACCTCCTGAAGGGCACCATCACCAAGCTGGCCACGGAGGAGCTGGGCAGCCCGGACAAGGCTAGGGAGCAGCTGGCCAAGGGCCACGTCATCTACGAGGGCAAGAGCGGACACATCCTCTCCTACGACGGTAAGCCCCCCCCCCCCCCCCGGCTTAGCCGGCTTAGCGACGGGGCAAACCCAGTTAGCGAGCTTAGCGCTACAAACGAAGAGGGCTCGCTTAGGAATCGGATAGGTACACACCGATGAGATGTTCCTTAACCCCCCAGTTGTGTCCGAAAGAGCTTGTTTGGACCGGTCAGATGGTGCAAGGGGGGAGGTTGGAGCGGCGCGTGTGATTGGTGACGATGTGGTTTCCTGTGTCCTCAGCCATTAAGAACCCCAGGGAGGCTACGCGCAGCCCCAGGACCAGCCACGAGCTCAAACGCACCTACGACATGATGGAGCCGCTCGCCAGGGGCCACCCCGGGCAGAGAGGGAGTCCCATTTGAAGGTCAGTCTTTCTGTCTGTTTGTGTGTGTGTCTCTGTCAGTCTGTCTGTCTGTCTCTACTGTCAGTCTATCTGTCTGTCTGTGTCTCTGTCTGTTTGTGTGTGTGTGTGTGTGTCTGTCTGTCTGTCTTTCTCTCTGTCTGTCTGTGTGTGTGTCTCTGTCAGTCTGTCTGTCTGTCTCTACTGTCAGTCTGTGTCTGTCTGTGTCTCTGTCTGTTTGTCTGTGTGTGTGTGTGTGTGTGTGTCTGTCTGTCTGTCTGTCTGTCTCTGTCTGTGTGTGTGTCTGTCTTTCTCTGTCTGTGTCTGTCTGTCTGTGTCTCTGTCTGTTTGTCTGTGTCTGTCTGTCTGTGTGTGTGTCTGTCTCTACTGTCAGTCTGTCTGTCTGTCTGTCTGTGTCTCTGTCTGTTTGTCTGTGTGTGTGTGTGTGTGTGTGTCTGTCTGTCTGTGTCTGTGTGTGTGTGTCTGTCTGTATGTCTGTCTCTGTCTGTGTGTGTGTCTGTCTTTCTCTGTCTGTGTCTGTCTGTCTGTGTGTGTGTGTCTCTGTCAGTCTGTCTGTGTCTGTCTGTCTGTGTCTCTGTCTGTTTGTCTGTGTGTGTGTGTTCATCAATGCAGTCTTTGCTCACGGAGCATTCCTCCGCGTGTCTCCCAGGGTTGATAAGCCGAGCGCTGCCCAGAGACAGTCCCCACGGCGACTCCAAGGAGAGGCCGATGATGACCGGGTCCATCATGCAAGGTAAAACGACAACAGCAGCAACAACTTGAGGAGCGGAGATCCGCCAAAGGAAGAAGGTGTCCATCCTCTCCCCCCCCCCCTCCCCCCGGAGCCTTTCACCCAAGTCTTCTCACCCAGGCCTGCGTTTCCCTCCACCCCCAGGGACCCCGAGGACCTCGGCCGAGGCCTACGAGGAGAGCATGAAGTACGGCAAGCAGATCAAGCGGGAGAGCCCGCCCATCCGCTCCTTCGAGGGGGGCATCGTCAAGGGCAAGCCCTACGAGGGCGGCGGGAACACCATCAAGGAGATGGGCCGCTCCATCCACGAGATCCCCCGGCAGGACCAGCCCGGCCAGGACAGCCGCAAGACGCCCGACATGGCCGACAGCCGCCGCGTCGCCATGGACGGAGCCATGTCGCAGGTGAGCGCCGCAGTGTGTGCTGTTGTGTGCGTATAGCGTGTATTGGCATGTGCATAGCGTGTACGGAATGTGTTTCTGTGAAGTTCCGTGTTTATATTACGAGTCCTCCAGCCAGCCATTGACAGCCCCCTTCCTCTCCCTCCTCGACCCCCCCCCCCCCACCCACCAGGGTCACCCCCTGGGCCAGCCGGCCATCAAGCACAACGTCAAGTCCCTGATCACCAGCCCCGGCAAGATGGGCCACGGCCTGCCCCAGCTGGACGCCATGGAGCGGGCCAAGTACGAGGAGGGCAAGGCGGCGTCGGAGCGCGTGCGCCACACCTCCGTGGTCAACTCGGCCACCTCGGTGCTGCGCTCCACCCACCAGGAGGCGGCCAAGTCGCAGCTCAGCCCGGGCATGTACGAGGACGCCAAGCGCCCGCCGCACCCCCGTCAACTACAGCACGGGCCCCATGTCCCGGGGGTCGCCCATGCTGGGCCGCGCGCAGGAGGGTACGGCTGCCCGCCCGCAGAGGCTGGCGTTCATATGCAGTACTGTGCAAAAGGCTTAGGCACTAATTGCATATTTTTTGTTTTTCCCCCAGTACAGGCTAAAATGCTGTAATAATGGAAATTATAAACGCAACATTTCTAAACGATTTATATATTTTTTTTTATATATATTTATATATATTTTTTTCCATTTAAATTAAATAAATTAATATTGTTATAATATATAATAAATATATACATATTATATATAAATTGCATACATGTGAAAAATAGTGCCTAAGACTTGCACAGTCCTGTGTATACGGATGAAACAGATATTAT
The DNA here is from genome assembly GCF_038355195.1 of Osmerus mordax. Lineage (NCBI taxonomy): Eukaryota > Metazoa > Chordata > Actinopteri > Osmeriformes > Osmeridae > Osmerus > Osmerus mordax. Next base: position 6,628,607 of record NC_090068.1, read on the forward strand.
AACCTAAGGCTGTTGGTTGGTGTTGGTTGTGTACTGACAATAGGGCCTTGTGTTCCCCCTACCAAGGAGGCATGAGCTCCGGAAAACCGTCTCCCCACGACAGGAAGACGCCCACTCACCGAGACAGCATGCCGGCCAAGTCCCCCGTGTCCCAGGGGGAGCCCATGCCCTCCCACAGCCCCTTCGACCCCCACCACCGGGCCGGGGTCCCCCGGGGAGGTGTACCGGGCCCACCTGCCCCCGCACCTGGACCCGGCCACCCTGGCCTTCCACAGGGTCATCGACCCAGGTAGGACCCAGCGTCTCTGGTGAACCCGGGGCGGGCGGGCGGGCGGGGGGTGGATGGGTTGACTGGTCCGACGAAAACAAACAGTCGTGTAGTGCCGGGGGGGGGGGGGGGGGGGGATTCCAGGAACAGCGACAGAGCTTGGCAGTCTCATTCATAGGCACCACACAGCCGGTCCATTGACGTCAGTCAGAGAGAGATCGGTATCAGGGAAAAACCTTCTGTTCATATGTTGTTTTGTTTGCCTCCCCCCCCGCCCCGCGGCAGCAGCCTACATGTTCCCCAGGCAGGGGTCGCCGACCGGCTACCACAACACCTACCAGCTGTACACCATGGAGAACACGCGGCAGACCATCCTCAACGACTACATCACCTCCCAGCAGATGCAGGTCATCCCGCGGGCCGACGTGCCCCGGGGCCTGTCGCCGCGGGAACAGCAGCAGATCGCCATCCCTTACCCTCCCGGGGCCAGAGGTAAGGGGGGGGGGGGGGAAGCCATGGCCTGAATTTCCACTCATCCCCTCATCTCCCCCCTCTCTCCCCCTCCCCCCACCTCCCCTCCTGCGTGGGCCGGGAGCGGAGAGGCTGGGGGTTCAGGTGTCCCTTAGGAAGTCAGTGGCAACCTTTTCCAGACCCCCAGAAGCAAATGACCCAGACAACTTGCGTATAGTCTGTTTTATTGGACGGGGGGGGTGGCTGCATTGGATTCGGCTCATGCTCGATTTGTAAATTGGGACCGGTCACAAACAATCCATTGAAACTCACTTGTGGTCGCCTCTTAACAAGGTGACCGCTACGCCACAACAAGTGCAGCCCTATCGGTTTACCTCCAAACGAGTAACGCAAGACTCCCTGATAGAGGAAGGTGGGGGGTAAAAAAAAAAAAAAAAAAGCTACGTGTATTTGCGGTGTTAATGCTCAGACGACTGATTTGGTTTGGTTCTTGTTGTTCACCCATGGCCCTTTGCTTCTGTCTGTAAAAGGGATCATTGATCTAGCCCAGATGCCTCCAACTATCCTGTTGCCTCACCCTGGGGGGACAGGTACCCCCACTCTGGACCGCATCACCTACATGCCCGGAGCTCAGCCCCCTTTCCCTCCTAGGGCTTTCAACCCAGCCTCCATATCTCCAGGTGAGGACCCCCCTCCCCTTTCCCTTCCCCTCTCCTAACCCCCCTTCCTTGCCCCCCCCCCCCCCTCGACATGAGTGCCTGCTGCTTCCTCTCCGCCCCTGAAGCACGCTGCCCCCCCCCCCTCCGGCACTGTCCACGCAGAGCCCCAACCCCCCCCGCCCTGCTAGCAAAGACTCTCGCCTTTCTTGACAACAAACACAAATCTCGAACGCGCCGTCCAGCGAGTGGCCGCGGCCCGATCGCTGTCCCAGCATGCCTCCGAAGCAGGCAGAGCGGCACTGCTGCGACGGTGTCCGGGTGAAGTCGGCTCGTCCGAGGGGGCCGGCGGGTGGGGGCGGGTGGGGAAGAGGGGTTGGCTGTTGACCCCCGTTCGGCCCCAGGCCAGAGGCGATGTGTGAACCCTACACGTGTCTCTCTCCCCCCTGCACAGGTCACCAAGCCCACCTGGCGGCCACGGCGGCCACCATGGAGAGGGAGCGCGAGCGGGAGAGGGAGCGCGAGCGGGAACACCGGGAGCGGGAGAAGGAGCGCGAGAAGGAGCGCGAGCGGGAGCACCGGGAGCGCGAGCACAGGGAGAGGGAGCGCGAGCACAGGGAGCGCGAGCGCGAGCGGGGCCGTCGCCGCCGCCAGCGACTACATGCGAGGAGGTGAGAGGGGTTTTGGCGTGGTCAGACGAGACATCGTGGCCTCCAATTCTCGGACTGAAGCCGGCATTAATCCGTGTGTGTGTGTGTGTGTGGTCCAGGTGTGGAGCAGCCAGGACGCCCTGGTAGCCGTGGTTACCTGCGGTCCCCCCTCCCCCTCCATGAGGACGCCGGAAGGAGTGGTTCAGCAGCGGCCCAGCATCTTCCAGGGAACCAACAGCAAGAGTGTCATCACCTCCCTCATGTAAGTCTAAGCCTCCATCAGCCATCTGTTTCGACCGGTACGAAAACCCCCACGTGCCTTAACATGTTCCTGACCTGACCCCCCCCCCCCCCCCCCCCCCCCCCCCCCCCCCCCCCGCTGCGTGTCCGTGTCCCTCCCCCCAGGCCCCCGGCCGCGCAGGCGTCCCAGCCCGGCTCCCGCTACAGCACGGCGGCCGACGCCCTGGCCGCGCTGGTGGACGCCGCCGCCTCGGCGCCCCAGATGGACGTGGCCAAGGCCAAGGAGGGCAAGCACGAGGACGACGCGTCCTCCTCCTCGGCTGCCGCCGCCCGCCGTGCCGCCGCCATCAGCGAGCATCAGGACGCCGAGCGGCGCTCCATGCAGTCCCCCTACGGCGCCCTCGCCATGCCCGGGGGCAAGCAGCACCCGGCCTACGGCGAGCAGGCCGGGGCGGGCAGCAAGGACAAGACGCCGCCCTCCAAGTCGCGCATCGAGGAGGAGCTGCGCACGCGCGGCAAGACCACCATCACCGCCGCCAACTTCATCGACGTCATCATCACGCGGCAGATCGCCTCGGACAAGGACGCGCGGGAGCGCGGCTCGCAGAGCTCCGACTCGTCCAGCAGCCGTGAGTCGGCGCCCCCAAAAAAAATATGCGGACCCTTCCGGAAACTGTCTAAAAAAAAACGATTTTTACAATCGTGCGTGAGGGTCGAGGGGTTTGAGCGCCTTGTCTCCGTGTTCGCAGTGTCGTCTAACCGCTACGAGGCGGCCGGCGGAGCAGCCATCGAGGTGATCAGCCCCGCCAGCTCCCCGGCACAGGCCCAGGCACAGCCCCAGGCCCAGCCCCAGCAGGACAAGCAGGACGACAGGCAGCCACAGCCCCCAGGTCAGAGGTCAAGCACCGCGACCATCCACAGAGAGCACACGCCATCAGCTGCCGTTTCAATTAAGCACCATATCATTTTTTTAATTTTATTTAATTATACATAATTATGATTGATCACATTTTGGATATATTTTGAAGGCATTTTCTGCTTTATTGGTTAGTGACAGTGACAGTTGGAGAGAGACAGGATAGGCAGGGGAGAGAGACCAGGGGAGACCCGGTATAGCCCTGTATCGGGCTCCAGAGATGTCCTGAATGGAGATTTGCGTGGAAAATTCCCACGAAGCTCTCCCAGCATGCTAGCCTAACACCGCTGGGAGTTATGTGAGGTTAAATGCGTCCGGCGTCCGCCCCCAAACACTGCAGTCTGACGGCTGCATATAGATACAAGATAGATACTGGCTTTACTCCAACCACTTTGTTGAATGTAGGTGAATGCAGCGGGGGCTATATCGGGCTGGTAGCAATACTGAGTAAACATGCCAGTGTCTAAATAACCCGTGATCTCAATAACCTTGTCATCTGAGTACAGTGGGTGACACCCCCCCCCCCCACACACACACACACACACACAAATATACAAATCTACAAATATAGATTGACGGCTGGCTACTCACTCAACCAACTCTCTCTCTCTGTATGGAACCCTTCAGTTGGCATGCGCGTCTTCGACATGAGCCGCTACCGCCCAGCAGGGGAGCCCCCCCAGCCCAGCTCCCAGGCCCCCCCCTTGGGCCAGGCCGACTCGTCGTACTCCCAGGTCCCCAAGACCCACCGGGTCATGACGCTGGCCGACCACATCTCTGTAAGACACCGCGCGCTCGCGCCACCCAAAGCACTCCCGTCACACCTCCACGCCTTAAACACACACTCTTGAGAACAGCTCCAGTAAACGCCCTTCTGGAACGTTCTCTCTCCTCCTCAGCACATCATCACCCAGGACTTCGCCCGGAACCAGGATCCACCCCCTCCTTCCTCCACCACCTCCTCGTCCTCCGCGACCACCACATTCCAGAGTGCGGTGTCCAGCTCTGGCCTGGGCCGCGCCAAGCCCCCCAGCCGCTACAGCCCGGAGAACCAGGCCCCCCACCACCAGAGGCCCCCCAGCAGGCTGTCCCCCGAGAACGCCCCCGACAAGCCCAAGGCCAGGTAAAGTCTAGATGAAGCAGTCTGGCTGGTGCATTTCATATCATAGTCAAATAGTTAAGGGAATAAGGGATTGGGTATTGGGCAAGTAAATAAGTCATCGGTAAAAGGACAGTGTATGCATATATTTGTTATGAAACAATATCCATCATGGTGGTGATGGTTAGTGGGCAGCCCAGCCTCTCCCCCTCCCCTCCCCCACACCATCACCGCACCTCCACACCTGCATGTCCTCTCCATCATATTCTCTCCCTCCCTCCCTTCCCCAGGCCCGGCAAGTCCCCCGACCGGGGAGGCCGACAGATGGACGGCTACGAGCCCATCTCCCCTCCTCAGAGCTACCCGAGCATGGACAAGCCCGAGGCCAGCGCCCCGCAGCCCCAGAGACGGGAGAACGACAACCCGGAGATGAGGTACGCCGCACGCCGTCCTGTCAGCAAAATAAACGGCTTGCCTCCCTCCCCCCCCCCCCCCCCCCCCCCCCCCCCCCCCCGGGGCCAAAAGGCTTTTGCTTTGATTGGCATTTTCGAACCCGATTGACTCTGGAAAATATTAGACCTCTGACTTACACGACAGATGATGTATGTGTCACATGCGAGTGTTGATATTTCAGGCCTGGCACTGGAGGGCAGATTGCCGCGGTCCCCTTGGGCAGTGGTCCTCCTGTCGGCTGCGATCTGGCAGGCAGCCCCCGGGCCGTGTGGAAACGGGGGGGACTGCTGCCAGCGGGCATCCAACCGCGGTAAACTTCCTGACCTTCCCCCTGTGGCCTTTCTCTGGTTTCAGGGGCGACTCGCGGTCCCCGGGGAGCGGCAGCTACCTGCCCTCGTTCTTCACCAAGCTGGAGAGCACCTCTCCCATGGTGAAGTCCAAGAAGCAGGAGATCATCCGCAAGTTCCGCAACTCCTCCGGCGTGGGCGACTCCGACATCGGTAAGCGGGGGGGGGGGGGTCTCTTCCACCTCTCGACGGCAGCTCGTGGAGAAACGCTCGCCCGGATGCGTAAACGAACCTCGACGGCGTCGACGGTTTAGCCCTCGTACTTGTCGCGCAGTGTCGCCATTTTAGCTCGGGCGCCAGACATTTTGTTCTCTAAAGGAAACGATCGTTTTCTGTCCGTAGGGGCCGCCCAGCCAGGCACAGAGATCTTCAATCTGCCAGCTGTGACCAGCTCAAGTAAGAGTCGCCCCCCCCCCCTCCCCCCCCCCCCCCAAGCGTCGCCCCTTCCTGCTCTAAAACAAACACAAACAAAGTCATTTCCAGTCCCACGGTGTACTCTGTAGTCTCTCTCTCATCTTTCTCTCTCCCTCTCTCCCTCTCTCATCTCTGCCTATGGCTGTCGTGTCCTCCAGGCGGCATCAACCCCAGGAACCACTCGTTCAGCGACCCGGCCAGTAACCTGGGCCTGGAGGACATCATCCGCAAGGCCCTGATGGGCAACCTGGAGGAGAGGCCGGAGGAGCCGCAGGGAGGGGCCGCTCCGCCCAGCTCCAACACCCCCGGCGGGGAGGCCCGCCAGGAGGCCAACCCTTCACCCAGCATGGGTGAGAGACCCAACACACACACACACACACACACAGGCCTGTCCTCATCCAAACCAGCCTAACGAGGGGGCAATTTCCATGATGCATACGTACATAAATACATGTAATGACCGGTTTTGTCGCGTTGCTAAGGATACTTTTTCCCCCGTCTACCAGGCAAGCAAAAGCTGCAGGGCAAAGCCAACAGCCGCAAGTCCAAGTCGCCCAACCCGGGCCAGGCGTACGCCGGAGGGGAGCGCCCCTCGTCCGTGTCGTCCGTCCACTCCGAGGGAGACTACCACCGGCAGGCCCCGGCCTGGGCATGGGAAGACAGGCCCTCGTCCACAGGTAACCCCCTCCATCCTCCTCCCCCCCCCCGGGGCCTTCGCTCACCACGACACAATCGACAGATTCGGCGGTAACACACGGATAACTGGACCCGCTCTCTTAATGTACTCCCTCACCCCCCCCCCCCCCCCTCCCCCTTTCCTGTCTCCAGGTTCCATGCAGTTCCCCTACAACCCCCTGACCATGCGCATGCTGAACAGCACACCGCCCACCTCCATGGCCTCCCCCTCCATCCAGGCCCAGCAGCAGTCTGTACCGGGGGCCGCCCCGGCCGCCCAGCAGCTGGTGTGGGAGCGGGAGCCCCTGCTGTCGGAGCAGTACGAGACCCTGTCGGACAGCGACGACTGAGCCCCCCGCGCCCCGCCGCCGCCCCGCCCCCTTTCCCCCCGTCCCTGAGGAGGGCTGAGCAGAGGCTGGCCTGCCCTCAACCACCACCCCCCCCCTTTCCTCTCCCAGGACTATCCTCACTCACTGGTGCAGAGTTTAGGAGTGAGCGGAGGGGGCCGGAGTGGCTTTTTGTGCAACAGCGCCCCCTGGCGGGCAGCTGAGAGAAAGGCAGCCGCCTCTGACAGGCTGAGGGCTTGGGCATAGACTCCTTTTTTCGGGGACAGGCCTGGACACACAGCAAGTCGGAAAATGCCTGAGTGGAAGACATAAAAGCTAACGATGAAGAACTTGTAAAAAAAAAAAAAAAAAAAAGAAGATAAGAAAAAAGACAAATCATTAAGAGACTATTTCTTGAATTTTTGATTTCTGTAAAGCAATACTCTTGTCTTTAAGAATAATCATTGTAAATAGATTAACCTTTTGCAGTGTTTTTTTTCCCTTTTTTTTTCTTAAATGGGTTCTTTCTCATTTTACTGTTGCTTTTAAATGGATCCACTTTGTTTTTGAACAGGAGGAGGAGGTGTTAAATCTTGAATATCACAGTTGGTCTCTCCCTGTCCCCCCTGTCCCCCACCCTACCACCACAGACAAGCTGAGAGACAGACCTGTGGTTTGGACTTGATTGATACGCGTGGTGCACAGAGAAGCTGAGGTCCTATCCACCAACCACCAAGCACCACCAAAGCCTGAACATTGTGGACATAAGTGAATGAAACAAACACACATGCTAACATTTTTATTTGATTTTATTGCATTGTCATTTGATGCCTGTCTTTGCAACACTGTGGAGATGATGCATGGGTGTCACAGATCCGCTGTTAGAGAATAAAAGAAAGATTTTTTTTGTCACCTTTCATTTATTTTTTATTCAGACAGAGATGTTTTTCGGAACAAGTTGAGAACGCGGGTGTCAGAGCAACTGAGTGAAACAGGTGAATAAGCTTGAGGTTGTCCGACTTGTTCCTCATATAATGACTACTTTTAGGGCCCCCCATGTTGATCTGAATTCTGTAATTGAGCCAATGTGTTAAGGTGAAGTTGACCATGTTGTGTACTGTATGGCACAGTGTGACCAGCGCAGCTGTCTATGGTTTCCAACCAGTGCAGGATATTCTGCTCTGCAACGTTGTTGTCAAGGTAACTAAAGTATGTCAGGAACCTTTTTTTAGACAGATTTGCCATGCCTTGTGGCTCAAGAAAGAAGGCAGCTTTAACTTGTTTCTCAGAGATATACGTCGGTGTTTGATGTTTCTATTTGTTTGTTCCTGTAGTCCCTCTCTTTCTTTTAATACTGTCCCAGCAATCTGAGCTCAGTGTAAGTTGTCGTTTTGTTAGACGAAAAGACAAAACTAACCAAACATAAACGAAATGGTCTGCACCATTGTTGCACTTTTTTTTTTTTGCTTTGTAATCTTTGACGACAAAAGCATACTACCTATCTATAACTTATTCAAGCTTTTGCAGAGAATTGTCCTGACGAGATGTGCTTTGACTTTTCCCATCACACATGGAAATCTGGAGGTGGAGTTCCTGTCTGGTAGATGGTACATGGTTTTTCTAGTGTGACACTTGCATTAGCAGTTAGTTTCTGCGTATGGTACTCGCAGCTGACGACTGCCATCATGTCGAGGCCATAACCATTTAATCTCTGTTTCCTTAATATCCAGAATCAATATCGACTGTATTTGTCAACGAATATGAAGCTTTTCCGTTTTGAATTCCACTAGGTTAACATTGATAAGGACAAGTTCTTTCAGATACGTGGAAGTGTTTCGGCTTTCCTCAGCTTTTGCTTCGCTTAACAAAAAAAAAAAACAACCTGCTCGAAACTTGATATTTTCCTTGCTTTTCTTTTCACTTTTGATTTTGAATTGTTCAAGTCCTAACGGATGTTTCAGATCTTTTGTTTTCTATCATTTTCAACATCAATGTTATACATCCCATTTCGATGGGATGTCAAGTGTTTACAACGGCAATGAAAAAAAAAAAAAAAAGTTTACAAAACTTGAATCTTAAAAAATAAAAATACAAAAAAAAACTATAAAATGAAGCTAGAAAAGAATTAGTGCATCTTTTCAGCTCTCCATCAGTCAAACACCGAGTGGTGACTTTTTTTGTTTGTTTTAATTTGAGACTTGAAACCCCATGTATCCCATGATATTGAAATGCAATGTTTGTATCGCACAATGTCTCTTAGTAGTCTATTACAAGAGTTCAGACCAATCAATAAAGTGGATCAGGTCTCCACCTCTCTGAAGATGATGTGTCTCTTTTCTTTTCATCTCGCGACACAATTCAGATGTTTTAAGCTTTGTAAAGGTAGAAGGGGTTTTATAAATATACAAATTATAGTCATCTTTACTAACACATATCTGAATATTTATCAGTAAAGATGTATTCAGGTTTCTGAATACCTTGGTTTGCTGCAATGTCTGAACCTGAAGCTGCATGTTGATGTCGCCACACATAGCTGTGGCAACATACTGGATCTGGTCATCGCTGACTGTTCCAGTCAACAACACACAGGTCAGTGACCTTGGCGTATCCGACCACATGGACCTCTCACCCCTGCCCCCCCCCCCCCTCTCTCATTTGAAACAACACATGGTACTTCTGCAACAGGAAAACCATCTCCACAGCTGACATCACAGAGGGCCTTTCAAATCCCCCTCCCCCCAATTTTCCACCTCCCAGTTGTAAATGTTTCATGTTTTTCTGTCAAATATACAATTAAAAGGCTTTGGTCAACAACATGTAACGTGACCGGAACATGACTGGAAGATCCTACATGAAGCAGCATTCTCATCATTTTAATAGGCTACTGCTGACATCTCGTGGATGTATGTGAGCGGTGCAGATGTGGACACAGCATTCACCAGCCTTGTTGTGTGCAGACCAGAATCAGAATCAGAATGGGATTTATTCGCCATGAAAGTTTGCACAGACAAGGAATTTGCTTTGGCAGGAAGGTGCATACAATAAACATATACCTAAAATTTAAATATGTGGACTATCTATACTAAGGTTACATAAACTAGCAGTACTAAGTGGGATTAGAATAGAGTTAAATATACAATAAAATAAAATATAAGTTGCCGTAAATTACAATATAAAAATACAAATATTACAAAAAATACAAATGTAGAAGATACCATTATTGTAATGCAGTGCAAAAAGCAGTGTGTTTTAAGCAAGAAGTCATTAGAGTCAGTGTGGTCCCTTGGCCTTGTTGAAGAGGCCAACAGCGGAAGGGAAGAAACTGTTTTTGTGGCGTGAGGTATTGGTCCTGATGGACCGCAGCCTTCTGCCGGAGGGGAGTGACTGAAACAGGGAGTGTCCAGGGTGGGAGGAGTCGGCCACAATCTTCCTCGCTTGCCTCAGGGTCCTCGAGGTGTGCAGGTCCTCGAGGGTAGGCAGATTGCAGCCAATCACCTTCTCAGCAGTGCGGATGATACGCTGCAGTCTGCTCTTGTCCTTGGCAGTGGCAGCAGCGTACCAGACGGTGATGGAGGAGGTGAGGATGGACTCAATGATGGCTGAGTAGAAGTGCACCATCATTGTCTTTGGCAGGTCGAACTTCTTCAGCTGCCGAAGGAAGTACATCCTCTGTTGTGCTTTCTTGATGAGGGAGCTGATGTTCAGTTCCCACTTGAGGTCCTGGGAGAGGATAGTGCCCAGGAAGCGGAAGGACTCCACAGTGTTGACTGGGGAGTCACACAGGGTGATGGGGGTGAGTGGGGCTGTGTTCCTCCTGAAGTCCACAACCATCTCCACTGTCTTAAGAGCATTGAGCTCTAAGTTGTTCTGGTGCACCAGGTCACCAGGTTGGCCGCTTCCCACCTATAAGGTCCCACCCAGGGTCTGTTATCCACCTGCAGGTGGAATCAGGCACGTTCAGCTGGGAGAGCTTGTCCTGAAGCAGGGCGGGGATGATGGTATTGAAGGCAGAGCTGAAGTCCACAAACAGGATCCTGGCATAGGATGCTGGGGAGTCCAGGTGCTGTAGGGTGAAGTGGAGGGCCATGTTAACTGCATCGTCCACAGACCTGTTGGCTCTGTAGGCAAACTGCAGGGGGTCCAGTAGAGGGTCAGTGATGGATTTAAGGTGTGCCAGCACCAGGCGCTCGAAAGACTTCATTACCACAGAGGTCAGGGCGACGGGTCTGTAGTCATTATGTCCTGTTGGCCTTGGCTTTTTGGGCACAGGGATGATGGTGGAGGACTTGAGACAGGCTGGCACATGGCATGTCTCAAGGGAGGTGTTAAAGATGTAGGTAAACACCGGAGACAGCTGGTCAGCGCAGACCACAATTAAAAGAAAGGGTGCTGTGTAAAACAGTTTGTCACAAAAGAAGCAGGTCATTTTGGCAACTCCATCAGGGTCACTTTACACCATGAAAACATTTCGGAGTTGAGATTTCCATGTTTCTTTTAAATATCTTAATTGTAGTGTCGATTTTTAAATTGTTTTTACACAATACGAGTTACACTGACACCTAGTGTGACAAAAACTCAGATTTGGACGCAGAGCTACTGTGACGGGTATTAATATGTTTGCATGCAATACTATGAAATGACTGCGTATTTAGGTGTAGGTCTATGAAACAAGTATTTTCAGCACTCAGAGGGAATATGCAACTGATTCTAGTAATTATCATATGTAGCCCCGGCACATTCATATCCGGTGCATTTGACATTCGACTAAATCAGTGGGAATGCCAACTCATCATCAACATTTTGTATTAAATCAAATCTAGCCTAAATAATCCAACCCCAAAAGTAGCGTAGACTGTAAACGTGCAGACCAACATGTAGCCCATATAGGCTACATTACCGTAATTATGCTAAGTCATAGCAAAAGGGCAGAAAGTCTGAAATATAATTACAAACATTTTTTAGTATGTACTGTATATTCTATGCATCTTATTTTTGTGGCCTACTAAGAATTGTATATCATTGTATTTATCACATCATTCCTTGAAGAATTTCTTATGCCTAATTTTTATATTTTAAAGTGCAGTGCTTTGTGATTAGAATTGCCCTTCATATTAGTGGTTAAAATACATGAAACTTAGCAAATGTATGCTGTAACTGGGAAATATTTTATTGTCTCCTGGCTGTCATCACAACATCTGAGATGCTTTACAAACGGGAATGTTGGTGCGCATTTAATAGGAGGATGTGTCTTCCTGCCCGACATGAGAGGAGGTTCTGTACGTGGCAGCGAAAAAATCCTTACATTTTCAGTAACCTCGGGGTGCCTTGAACATATCTTCACATTCCGTTAATGGTGAAGCACATCGTACTAAGGGAAAAGGTAAGCATCATTGATAAGTTTGCGTAAAAAGGGCTTACATAAGCACAAATGTAGGCTATGAAAGGCGCTGCATGTGCCCGTTGGCGAAACATGTTAGGATGGTTGTCAATAACAACTGCTATCAACTATATTTTGGGGTGGTAATTTGTTTGAACGTTGCATGAAATTACCTGTTATTTTATTTATAACAATTAAGCACGCTGTAGAGCATTTCAAGTGTGAAGTTCCCAGCTGTTAACTGGTATACGTTCACAATGTGACCCCAAGAAAGGGAAAGTTACAAGATACCATGCTAAAGTAACTTTTGATCAGGCATTTTATCTAAATATTTTTTAAATGATAATAATAATTTTGACATGTTTTACTTTAAGTGACCCGACAGTTTATACCTGTTATTTTACGATACTTTCTTTAGTGATAGGACCTACTCATCCAACTGTTGGGATTTCTAGAAACGTCTTGGCTGACGTCAGTCGTGGGATATTGTAGTCCTCCAGATGTATTTTCCAGATTTTTAAGCAGGCTGGTTAGTGTACCAAGGACCTCATGTGGGCCTGTAGTCTACAATTCTGTAGTCTTGAATATGCACCACTTCAGACCATATAGTCACCTAACTGAACCCCCCCCCCACAACTCCCCTCACTGTTACATTTTTCCCTCTGGATAGTTTATTTGGTAGTGAACAGATGCATTTGAACAGTTTTTGCTTTTTATACAGACTCAATACACTAGATACATGTCATATTTAAAATGCTTTATTTATCCTAGACTTTCCAGTCGTCTCAAGGGGATAAATGTCACGTCATAACACAACACGTGTACAGTCTGTGTGTGTGGGTGTGGGTGTAAAAGTGTTTGTGTATGATAATCTCAGTTTGTGTTATAAGTGCCTGCCGCTCCTCAGATAATTGATTGCTAGAGTCAGTCAGGCAGTTTAAACACATCCAGTGGAATGCCTAAACAGAGGACAACTCTCCAGGCTGTTGAAAGGAGGATGCTGGAGGCTGTTAGACAGTAAAGTTCTCCAGCATTAGGAGTCTTAACATTGGGTTCTATCTCACAAAAGCTACAGTCAAAATTACACCATGTACATCCAGTTCTGTTTCAGTACGTCATAGAATGGTTGTCCCCTGGAATGTTTTACCAAAAGAGTCATGTATCTACCTGCTGTAGGTTCTGGTGGTTCAGATCAAGTTCTCTGCTCTCGACTCAGGCCAACTTCTTACTGTACAGTACAGTGTTCAGTCAGCTGACTAACCCTTCAAAAAATGCTAAAAATGCTGACCTGGGGGGCCATGAACCAGACCAGCTCAGAGCCTGAGTCACACTGGTCCTTCAGAGTTTCAATAGCTGTTAAGAAGACATTAAGAAGGCAATGAATAACCTCTTGACATGGAAAAACATTTCATTTTTCGGATATGTTTGCTTTTGTGAGGTAGGGAGGAGGGAGTTAACTCTCAGAGTTACCACAAGGTGAACTCGGAGGCAGGAGTTGTCTCAGCATGTTGTATGGCCTAGGCTAGGGTAGTCTAGGCTAGGGTAGTCAATCTTTGTGTGTGTTTTTGTACACCTTTGTATGATCCATTCTGACTGATTCACCCGAGGTCACTCACTGATTTACTGACACCATCAAGTTTCCAGTGAGTTTAGTCGAGAAAATCAGCACGTGCCCTAACCTCTGGGTTAAGAATGACCAATGCTCTATGGAATAGCAAACTAATATCGGCTGTTGAGAAATCGACGAACCATCCTTGGGCTGCATGATAGTTTTTATATCCAGTCCCAAGACAGACCATCGAGTCTGAATGTGGACTTCCCCTGCGTGTGTGCATGTTACAGAGCATTGGACAGCCCTTGTTCAGGCCAGCTCATCTTCCGAGGAACTTCTTTGAGCTGGGCTCCATCTGGAGAACGTGCCTCAGATGGATAGCATTAGGGCCGCTGCTGCTAAAGAAACCTTTCCTGTTTTCACAGTCAAAAAGGCTCCCATTGGCTCGCCAAAATAAACACCTTCAGCAAACATTCGTCTGGTACCGTACCATGCAGTATTGTATTGTGGGCGAACACGCCAGGATCAGGGGAGACAGTCTAGGAAGGCTGAAGCACGTGGGCGTTGAATTCACAACTCCTTTCTATGCCCCATTGAGCCAGCGTCGTCTCGCTAGCTTTAACAGTGTGTTGGTGAATACAATTCAGGACAGGGTCCGACTGTCAATAAATGTATTTTTGGAGTAGCCTACATGTATCAGTGCTTCAGCCAAACTAGCCCTTTCCCCAGCAACTGTGATTTTAGGAAACAGCCGTGTTGCTCTGGCGTTTCTCAAACTGCTGTTCTTTCCTGTCCAGTAACATAGTGTTCCAGATGGATATCTTCTTCTGGAAAGAAGACTATCTGGATCAAGAACACCTCACTTAGAGATTACCCAGAGGAGTTTAGTGTAATGTAGATAGCACACTCCAAAGTGTTTGTTCAGGTAATTACATTTCAGACAATACCTAAACGTTCAGATATCCCTTTCTGTATTTCAGAGGGCTATGGTGGTAATCCCCAAATGAACCGCTAGATTATAGAGACTAGGGGGAATTACAGTTACACACACAACTCTGTATCCCCTCCACACCTCACACACACACACACACATACACACACACACACACACACACACACACAACCCTATATTCCCTCCACACTTCTCACACACACACACACACAAACACAACCCTGTATTCCCTCCACACCTCACACACACAACTCAGTAACGCGTCTTGTGGTATGTCTCTATACCAGTGGTGTATTGGGTTGTTTTGAATAACTTGAATTACATTGAGTGTGATTTGGAATGCATCTTTCAACCGTCTCAAGTGCTGGAGTACTAGTTGTATTGACTTAATTGTAGTCCGGTGCTAGCAGAAGCTTGACACATTTCTTGAAAAGTCAGCAGAAGTGTTACACTTGTCGTCTCACAACCTTAGAGAAGATAATGCCAACTGTCCCCTAACACCTATCTCCCTCACCCTGGTCTTGGCTGACTACTAGTAACTTCAACCTGGTTACAAAGCTACCCTTTGACCCCCTGACCCCTGAATCCCTAAACTCTGGCCCATGTTTCACGAGGGCATAAGGGCTTGGTTGGAGTGACCCGTGGGTAAGGTAGACAAGATACTTTCTGATGGATACTTTCAGACGTCCCCTATCTTTGAGCTCATCTACAGCTGTCTTGGTAGTTGGGAAAGCCATGTTCTATTGCATCACGGTCCTGGCTACACGAGTCATGGTTTCTCCACAGGCACATGCAAAGCCAGCCACATGGAGGCCCCCACGTTGGCAGAAGTCAAGCTCAGCTGGTAGACAGAGCAGGAGTCTCCCAGTCTGCCACTAATGACCCGGAGCCTTCTGGAAACTATGAATCTAGCATATTGTTAGACCACCAGCTAATGTCCTGACAGAAAGAGAACAGGCTAGGCCTTCCAGAGAAGCAGTAAATATATTCCTGTATGTGGATATTGATGGCCATGTGTTGACTATTTATTATAAGAGACAATCGCATTTGTCAGTGGCCCTGTTGCCACCACAGTAGAACTGACATGAACTCCCATGAGTGGCACTGTGCTCTCTTCAGGCAATGGAAGTAGTGATTGACATGAGTGAACATTATTCCAATTCCAGGTATAGTATTGATTGACATATGTGTTTTTTCCCCCATTGCATGTTCAGCGTCACAATGATGAAGTGCCTACCCTTCCTAACCTGGGCTCTGGTGTGCTGCTGTTGTTGGGGAGTGCAAGCGGAGATCTTCACCTCTATAGGTAGGCCCTACAGGACACTGCTGCCTTATGCGGTAGGCCCTAGGCCTCATTATGTCTCCTAGGCTGGTCTTATCTCCACCATGGGCTTGTACAACACCTATATAGAGGTGAAAGACTGCAACGGTTCCCATACTTTTTGTAAAGATAGTACACTTCATGTTTTCAATCAACCCTCCCAAGTAAGCAAATTGTTGTTGTCGTCATATTTCACCCTCTGTTCTACCATGCCTCTTACCCGGGATATTTAGCATGTTTTATTCTTAGTTGCACAAGAACTGCAACTGCACAAGCTACTTGCATCCTGTCAGGCTGAAGTGATGGGTGGCATTCTGGCGATTTATGTTCAATTTGGCTCCACAATGTGCTACGCTGCAACATTTAATGTGGCGTAAAGCTGCTTCGTTACTCTGCTTGGCAAACACAGAGAGTTCACCCCAGTACTGGGTCGCTGTGGAATTTCTGCACGCGGCAGCCTTCGAGTCCCTGCCCCCTAACGTCAAAGACTTCTGGGTCGTTAAAAATCACAGCATGGTGGGATGTATGATAATATACAATCTAAAACACTAGGGAAGGAGACATCTCACATAGCTTTCCGTCGGTCTGAAACAGCCTTTCCCATGAATATCTTAGAAACACCACAACAACGCACCCTTGCATCTGTATCGATGACGCCTATCACAGATAATCACTTGACGCAAAGGTCAAAAACCTAGTAAAGACGTGGGGTGTATTTTGTTGTGGTGGGATACAGGTTTAAACCTGTGATTCGACTTTTCCTTGTTAAACTGGATGACGTTCTGACTGTTGAAATCTGTCTCAGGTCAAATGACGGACCTGATCTTCACGGAGAAGGAGCTGGTCCAATCCCTGAAGGAGTACATCAAAGCGGAGGAGTCCAAATTAGCGGCTGTCAAGGGGTACTGTGTGTTACCGCTGCGTGTTTGTGTGTTATTAATAATGGAAGAGATTCAAACCAGACACACGCAAACCTGGGCTTGTCTGACTGTAGACTTAACCTTGTACCGGCAATGCCTGAATAGGGCAGGTGACAAATGAAGGGATAATTTGATAATTGCTAATACAGCCCCTGTCTGGTTGAAGTACAAGTTCTCGGGAATCACGTTTTGTCTTGTAGCTGGACCGGGCCTGTATCTACAAACTCCCTCTGCTGTGATGCTAATTTCCAGCCTACCTGTCTGTCTGTCTCTGGTCTAGCTGGGCCAACAAGCTGGAAGCATTGACCCGGGCCTCGACCTCTGACCCTGAAGGCTACCTGGCCCACCCGGTCAACGCCTACAAGCTGATGAAGAGACTCAACACCGAGTGGGCCCAGCTGGAGAGCCTGGTTCTGCAGGACCCCTCAGATGGTAGGAGGAAGGTTGGAAGGCAGTGTGTTTGTGTGTGTGTGGGAGTGTGTGTGTTCCAAGCACCGCCCACGCATCTGCTCGGAGAGAACACAGGCTGTCATGCAGCTGTTGGTTTCTGTTTACTTTGGCCATATTTTGGTATGTGTGTGCTGCTATCAGACGTGTGAAAGGAAAGTGGGAGGAAAGTTCCAGACTTGTGTTCATGTTAGTCATTGGTGCCGTAAGCCCCCCTGCTAACACTCCTTACAGCTGTGTTCCCTCACGCACTCTCTCTCTTTCTCTGTCTCTCCCCCCCCCCCCCCCCCCCCTCTCCCTCCCTCCCTGCCTCTCGTCTCTCGTTATCTCTCGGATCCCTTTCCAGGGTTCATCTCCAACATGTCGGTGCACAGGCAGTTCTTCCCAGATGAGGAGGATGAGAAGGGGGCTGCCAAGGCTCTGATGCGCCTCCAGGACACATACAAACTGGACTCGGAAAGCTTCTCCAAAGGCAAGCTGCCAGGTAAAGAAGGAATGGTCCTGGATAATATCTGTGTGTGTGTGTGTGTGTGTGTGTGTGCGCGCACGGCAGAGTGTTTAAGGTGTCTCCTTAGACCGGAGTGTGTTTGTTTATGCATTTTTTGGTATTTCAAATCTACTAACAGCTGCCACGCAGGCTTCAGCCTCTTGACGTGTTATCACACTGTGGACACATCTCAACCTGCCCGAGAGTCCTCTCAGCACACATATCAGCTTTAACCATCTCCCTCCACCCAATCAGCTTTTTAAACCGAATTCTAACCCTAGACCTGCCAGGCGGATGGCGACAACGGACAACCGTTCGTAGCGAACCTGACCTGGTGTATTTCTCTCAAGCGTGTGGCGTTTTTTCCTCCCCCCCCCCCCCCTCAGGGATGCACTCCAACGCCCTGCTAACGGTGGACGACTGCTACGACATGGGGAAGACGGCGTACAACGAGGCGGACTACTACCACGCCGTGCTGTGGATGCAGCAGGCCCTGCGGCAGATGGACGCCGGCGAGGACGCCGTGGTGACCAAGGCCGACGTGCTGGACTACCTGAGCTACTCGGTCTACCAGATGAACGACCTGCCCCGCGCCATCGAGCTCACGCGGCGCCTCGTCGCCATCGGTAACGGGACCCCCGCGGGTCTTTTTTCTCGCTCTACCTTCATTCCGTTTGTCGTCATCGTCGTCTCTCCCCGCGCCTCCGTCGCTCCCCCTTCTCTCAACTCTCTCTCTCTCCGTCTCTCCCTTTTCCGCTCTGTCTCGTCCACTTCCTCTTTTAGCAGGGCGTAGCCTGACAGTGGTCACGGTTCCTAGTGCTATTTCAGACTCGGGGCCTTAACGGAGGACGCGGTCGTCGGTGAAGGCTGTAATCATGGTCTTGTGGCGACTGGTGTTGGACTGTGAAGTCAAACGGACCTAGCTGTTTTGACAGCTTAGGAGCTATATCAAATATCTGCGCAGCAAATAGGATTTTTGGTGTTGTCATTGAGTGAGGGATTTCCCTTAGCTCCTTACTTGATTGAGTTCTCGGGGTAGTTCCGATGGATTCAGTGGAAAATGGCAAAGACTGTAAAGGGATTTAAAAGGAAATGCCTGACCCGGGAGTTGGCCTATGGTGTTTGTTTGTTGTTGAGATTCCTGTCTTCCTACTGAAGGAGACCACTCACCAATGACTGTCACCGACGCTGTTGTGGACACCCCCCCAGCCTTGGGAGCTTTAAATTCATGGTCATTTTCTTTAAAGACCACAAGGTGGTGTTGCTCTCTGTCACCCAGTGCTAGCGGTCTTCCTCCACAACCCTGACCGTAACCCGACTGACATGGTGGCCATAGCTCCGGCGGTCAAAGCTTTTAGTCAGGCGGATTTCTTTTCCTCTCGAGACCGATGTCTCTAGAAAGAGCTGTATCATTTGTGTGGCATCTCCTCATTCTTCCCGACCCTCTCCAGAGTCAGTCGGGGTAACAGCCTCTTTCATGGTGTCGTTACAGACTCCGGCCACCAGAGGGCAGGAGGGAACCTGCGGTACTTTGAGCGTCTGCTCGCCAAGCAGCTGTTGGAGCTGAACCAGGAGTCCCAGCCGCCCGTCTCTGAGGAGCCCATCCAGTTGGGCACCTACGCCCGGCCCAAGGACTACCTGCCCGAAAGAGAGACCTACGAGGCCCTGTGCAGGGGCGAGGGAGTCAAGATGGTGAGAGGGAGAGACCTTGATACCACACGCTAACCCCCCAAAACACTAGCCCCGAATTCCGTCTAGCCACTGTGGTCGTACATGTCGATTATTGACTCCTCCCTCTTCCTGTTTCAGACCACCGCGAGGCAGAGCCGCCTATTCTGTCGTTACCACGACGGCAAGCGGAACCCCCGTCTGCTACTGAAGCCGATGATGGAGGAGGACGAGTGGGACAGCCCCCACATCGTACGCTACCTGAACGCCCTGTCAGACCTGGAGATCGAGAAGATCAAGGAGCTGGCCAAGCCCAGGGTGAGAGGCAGGGCACTAGAGGCAGGGCACTAGAGGCAGGGCACTAGAGGCAGGGCACTAGAGGCAGGGCACTAGAGGCAGGGCACTAGAGGCAGGGCACTAGAGGCAGGGCACTAAAGGCAGGGCACTAGAGGCCTGCAGGAAAACATGTCAAACCAGAGAATAGCCTTGGGGGGAATCTCTTTACCTGTCACACATGCTCCATCTGGAAGTGGGTGAGGGCTTTAAGTTGGTTAGAGGTTCAGTCTTTCCCTATTATAGGTTTTAGATCCTTGGGCATCTGTGATGCTCTCGACGTTGCATATAGATCGGGCTGTACAAATCTGATTTGATTTGAAGTGATAGCGAGAGCTTATCTCTATCACTATATCACCTTTACCCTTCAAAATAGTCGTACCAGTGTTAACCATCTGAGGATTCCTCACACCGCGCGGCCTGTACATTTAGACGTGTGTGTTGTGGATGTCTGAACCACATCATGTGATTATCTCAGGCCTGCACACTGATTTACTGTTCATCTGTGTAAACACTTGAAGCTTGCCAGAGCCACAGTTCGAGACCCCAAAACAGGCGTCCTGACCACAGCCAACTACCGAGTATCAAAGAGGTGAGTCCTGCTGGTGAACAGTGCTCTGGCGCCACCCTGTGGTCCAGTCGGGGCATATCTGCTGCTGTTGTGTGGAGGTGCTGGCAGGGAGTCAGACTGAGTGTTTTGCGTGACCGTCCTGCAGTGCGTGGCTGGAGGGGGAGGAGGACCCTGTCATTGAGCGTGTCAACCAGAGGATACAGGACATCACAGGTCTGACAGTACAGACTGCAGAGCTGCTTCAGGTAGTGTTCCACTTTTCCCTATGATGCATACTGGCTATACTATGCAATAGTATAGGCTAATAATACTACACTGAGAGGACAGAACTCATAACAAATTCAATACATTTCGTTATTTGTCTATACTGTATGTTACAGCTATGGTCAGTGTCCAGAAATCTGACATTTTGTCCAGATATAGTATCAAATGCATGGCCAGTGTCTAGAAATCTGACATTTTGTCCAGATATGGTATCAAATGAATGGTCAGTGTCCAGAAGGCTGACATTTTGTCCAGATATAGTATATAATGAATGGCCAGTGTCCAGAAGGCTGAAATGTTGTCCAGATACCACATGGACATAGCAACTCTGTTGGAGTGCATTGCATGAGCAGGTTGTGTGACCATACACTAAGCCTCTTCCTCTGTGCCACTGTGCAGGTCGCTAACTACGGGGTCGGAGGGCAGTACGAGCCCCACTACGACTTCTCCAGGGTAAGCACTCTGACAGCAGTGTCAATGAACGGGTTCCACATGGGTCCATGTTCATTATGACGATTGATGAACGACTTCCTCGTGTCACGTTAAAGAGGAATGTGGTTGTTGTCTTTGGTCTAAGGTCATTCTCCCTCTTTGTAGAGGTCAGCGTCCCAGAGGGAGGATGACTGTGTGTGTGTGTGTGCGTGCGTGTGTGCGTGCGTGTGTCAAGAGGCCCCTCATTCCCAGCCGAGGATTGCAGCAGGAGGTTATTAATGACTTGAGTAGAATAACACAGTAACACTCTGTTGCAGTCAAGGTGTTTATGGTCGACTATATGACTCCAACTTTAATCTCTTTAATGAAAAGGAAAATTCCGGTTGCATGTCCCATCACCATGGTGCTATTGGGGGGCAACATGGGGGGAAACTGTAGAATCATCTAGTTCCTTAGAACTCAATTCCAAATGTACAGCCATCCTTTAAAGTTGATCACGTTTGATTATCATTTGTCATCCTGTTATTCTATCATCATCCTGACCAGGTTCATATTTTAATTAGTACCAGTTTTTAGTGGCTTTTGTGGCCGCCCGGCCGGGATCCTGGACCAGGTCTTGTCAGTCTGGGTTAAACGTTACAAACATCTGTTGCAGCGTCCTTTTGACAGCAACCTCCAGGTCGATGGAAATAGACTTGCGACATTCCTCAACTACGTAAGTACGTGTGTCACGAGACCGCGCCTTCATGCTGTGCTTTATCTCAAATTTTATCTTCGTAGAGAGATGAGCCTGATGCTTTCAAAACATTAGGCACTGGAAATCGCGTGGCCACTTTTTTGAATTACGTAAGTATGCGTGCCCAGGCGGTGGTGGGGGTGCCGGGAGAAGCTGCTGACTTGGGCACCTTCCTTGTTTGGTGTTCCTCCTGCATCGCAGCTAACCCGACGACTGTCTAAGCTCTGTTTCAATATAGGACTTGGATTGATTGACATGACTGTACGTTTCACACAGCCCAGCCCCACAGGCACTAACCTGACTGGAGGGCATGCCAGTTCCACGACTCGGCAAGTTAAGACCATGCTTAGGAAGGCTGTGAAACCCATCTCATGAGTCAGTCAATTTCAGTGCATATTGTTGAGAGTGTTGTACTGAAGGCCCACCCCAGTATACTGTACTTTTCTGTCGTATCTTAGTTCTGGAGCCACACTAATACGCATGATGTTTTGCAGTAATAAAGAGAGAGTCGAATGCATCTCTATCACTGAATGGTACTTATTAATAAAATCAAACTTATGTGGAAATATGAAGTAGAATACGTGCTGGGCATGGTATGCTATAGCTCTGGTACTTATGTATCACGATCTGTAAAGTGTAAAGAGAGTCAACTGCTTCTGTTTTTGTATATGGTTGTATAGATATGTAGATATAAATATATGTTTATAGATACGTTTTCCCAGTAGTATCTGGCTATGTCACTGAATGGTTGCCAATCATTGTATATTCTACGATTTAGCCTCCTGAGAGACCACTGTTTAAAGATTCAGTTGACATAGAAACTGCATATGCAAATAGAATTGAGTTGAAGACACAAGTTAAAATAGTATCATCTAGTCATTTTATGTAGCAATTGTTCCATATAGCGTGCTGTATTCCTTTCAGCCCATGTACTGGAGGATGGTTTGGCTGACGTTTTTTCCCCCTCCGTCAGATGACTGATGTCGAGGCTGGAGGAGCCACGGTCTTCCCAGACTTTGGAGCAGTCATCTGGCCTAGAAGGGTAAGGAAATCCCCCCCCCTCCCTGGCCCTGACCCTGACCCTGACCCTACTGGCCCTCCTGGCCCTGGCATGGTCCCTCTGAGTGGAAGAGTCCCTCTGCTAGTATCCCTTTGGTGGGCTACAGTACCAGACAGGTCTACTGTAGCTGCACTTCATCTACTCATAATGAAAAGGCCAAAAGCATTTTTGATAAAGCCTCACAACAGTTGTGAATGTCATCGAAGTACAGATTAATTGTACATGTTTGTGCGTGTTTCCACAGGGAACTGCAGTCTTCTGGTACAACCTCTTCAGGAGTGGGGAGGGAGACTATAGGACCAGGCACGCTGCCTGTCCTGTCTTAGTAGGAAGTAAATGGGGTGAGTTTGGTTATTTAAGTGAAGCCCATTTCACTGTAGTGGAAGCAGATTTCTCCTGCATGGTCAGTAGTCAAACGTTAAGTTCTAGGTTATGTTCAGACTGGCAGGGATTGACTGTGTTGTATCTCATTTCATGCCTGTCCTAAAAAACACGTACTGTTTGGTCTTAAAGTGAGCCTGGTCAACCTAATGGAAGACTGTGGCTATAAAACTGAACCTAGGGGCCTTGCTAAGTGGCATTGACATCATCATAGTTCTTGTCATGGTATGGACAAGCTGGACATCCCATAGTACTACAACAACAGCATGGAATGTAGCCAGAGGTTTGCTCAAAGCAAGACCCAGGGTCCTCTTCTAGGGGGCGTAGGCCCAAATAATGCTACTACTAGTAGTAGTACTACTGCTACTATAATTATTATTGCTCCTCCTATTATACTAATACTTTTACTACAACGATGTGACTTGTTTGGTCTCTGTGCTGCTAGTGTCCAACAAGTGGATCCATGAGAGAGGTCAGGAGTTCAGAAGACCCTGCGGCCTGACAGAAGTGGACTGAGGCTGTTCTTCCCATCGAGAATCACACACCACTTGCAGTGCCTTAGGCTGTGATCCGACCTCCCCGAAAGCATACACACACACACACACACACACACTCAGGTCTTGGATAGTGAGCTGAGACATGCCTTTTTTTGTGTAACTCTGAAAATGTATTGACGGTTTGGCAAATGTATGTGTAGGGCCTTAAAGGCCTCAAATGTTTGTTTTTATAATAATTTGTGTTTTGGAAATTGTGTCTTTTGATCGACGTGACCTTTGCATAACTAAATACTGAGAAAAAAATCATCTGTTCATTCGCATTTATTTATAGACTTTTAAATTATTACACTGTTTTGGAACATTGAGAAGAATGAGCATTAAACAGTGTGTTTTATTAAGAGTGTGTTTCTTACTGGAACAATCACACAACTGTCACCAGAGTACTGAGAGCTCTCCCTCTCACACGCCTGCACCCCATTTCACAAAATCAGTCTCCTTGCCTGCTTGTTGACTCATTTGGCGCATTTAAACAGTTTGTTCCCCTTACTTCAGTCTTATGTTTCGCCTGCAATTCTAGCAATAAGTCTGCTCCAACACACCTGATTCAAATGAATGGTTGTTATCAGGTCTGCAAGACAGTGGACCCTGAGGACCAGGGTTGAAGACCGCTGGCCTAAAACACATGTTCTGTTACATCATTTCACCATCATGTTTAACTATAAAAGACACTGGGGTTTTCCCTACACAAACAAATGGACCATGTCATAGAGTTAACATTCATTCAAAAATATTTCAAAACTCATTTCTCTGTAAACGAGTCTGCTTACGGAAGGCTTTCGAGGTTTTCCTTTCAAGTGCCTGTGACATGTCTCGTGTCGAAGAGCAAAGACAATTTGGAAAGCTTGCTGCAATGTCGATTTGGAAGTGTCATGCATGTCTGTTTCTCTGGACAGAGTGAGGGTTTCTCCTATAGTCCAGATGTCCAGACTCGTTTGTCACCCCTCTGACCCCCGACCTCCCCACCAAGGGGAGGAAGGAGAATAACGTAGTATAAGACAAGTGGGTCAGTGCATTCTACTGGGACACCCACTCCTCACATCCAGGAATGTTTTCAACGAATAAATAAAATGCCCTCGAGCTACAAGGACCATTACCACGAGGAGAGTCATCTTGCACAAAATGAACCCACACTCTTGTCTCATTGTGACTGGTCACAGGTCACACCCTGCCGTTAAAAGATTACCTGCTGCTGCTCACATTGCTCTTCTAATCAACCCCAGGTGCTTCACCGATGACACGTTGTAATTAGCGGCCATGACAATGAGGACTGGCGCTAGGTAAGATGAAGCAGGGAAGCATTTAAGAGTTTCAAAACGATCGGTTTATTTGTTTACAATTGTTCTTGTTGCTGGAAGGATTTGTTTCACATTACCGATGTGAGGCATGGCATTTAAAACAGGGCTCTCAAGTCACACGCATTCGCTGTGAGACTCACGCATTTCAACCAGTTCACACGCTCTCACGCAACACCTTGTATTTCTCACGCTGAGAAGTAATAGTTAACTTGTCCCGCTATATACAATAAATGGACGAGGCGCAGGCATACGGAGGTAAGTTTTCTGTCGAGTTGATAGCTTGTTATACAGAGTTAATGCCACCTACAAGCCAATAAGAAACACTAGCAGCACCCCGCCCCATGTCTCCTGGATACCTGACAATGTACCCAAACGTTGAGGAATGGAAGTCTCACGCCAAACTTTTGATAAAACTTGAGAGCCCTGGCATTATTCTCTGTCGCAAGAGCAAATTGAGAAAGATGAGTCAGTTGGCTTAATGGGTTAGCACAGGTGAGCATATACAATGATTGGGTATGGTACTTTTTAGTCTGTGACTTTTCTCAGGTCTACAACATTTAATAACACTGCTTGTCCTGTGGATTTGGTTCTTTGCAAGAAGAGTATTTTGAAATTATTTGAATAGAAACATTTGGTAATTTTTTTTTTTTTTACTCTTTGATTGCTGACCAATAAGTGATATAGCCAAGATATGGAGACCAGCAGATTTCACTGTGGAATTGTATTGGCACTGAGCAGCGTGTGTGTCTGTGTTCTGGATAATTCTATACCTCTACAGGTAAGGTTCTGTGACTCCAAATGTGACGGGATTCAAGTTTCATAAATTATTTGTCAACATGTTCTTGGAACTACTACTAATCTAGTAACGTATGTGCGTTGGGCCTACGAAAAATTGCATTTATGAGATGTTTGCCATTGCATTTGGTGTTAAACTGTGTGTGTGTGTGTTTGTGTGCACTGGTCTTGGAAGACAACCTGATGGAACTCATGGAGCTGGAGCAGGGCTTTACTTGGAGCGTCTGTGATTTCATCCCAGCAGACAGACCATGTCCTGAAATGCAGAACATAACAAGGTACAGCTGTTTAACACTCTCCAACCCGGCCTCTCAGTGTTTCAAAGTGTTCCGCTTTAAGTCAGATCTTTTTTACATGCATGTTTTTTCCTGTGCTTCAAATGAAGCAAGCTGGCTAGACGTACCAAAAATTTCCTATTAACTCCGATGTAACCAAATCAAATTGTAGTTATTTCTGAGGCCAGTCTTTTGACTCAGAATCTGGACAGACTTCCATCACCAATGTGGTTGGTCCATTAGGATGCCTTTTGGGGAGATTCTCAAACAGTTGCCGTGGACGATGAATTCCGCCGGCCGTTGGTTTCCGTGGTTACCCCCCCTCTGTTTTGAACTTTGAGGTTGTTGTTGTTCCAGTCGTTTTTCAAAAGGTGCTGTTTTGACATTTGCTGAATGACATAATCGGGTGCTATGTGTAGTTCTGTATCTCAATAGAATAGTGTATAACCAGATTTATGGTAAAGCTGTTCAGGCAATTAACTATTCCTACTGGTTTGTCATGAAAGTTGACTTGATATCCAACTATACTGACTGCATGGCCTACTCCATCAGTGTTCTGCAGAGATGTGGGGGCACTCCCGAAGACTTTCCAGAAGACCTTGAGAACCACGTCAGTAACCCTTCCACTGCCTTACAAGCTGGTGGGGCGGCTCAGACGGAGGTGGATGATGATGGAGAAAGCTGCACATGCTTGTTCTTCAAATGGTAGGCACGTGGCCAAGACCTTGTGTGAAACTCCTAAACCTTTCTGACAGAAAAACGAACAAACGTCTTGACTTTGGCACCGTGTGAAGTTTTGATCTGCGTACAGAGGGGTGACCCGATCAAGTAACATTGCATTAATATTATCTGTAATGCAGAAGAAGGAATACAATATAGAGCGCACGGCGGGGTATAGCTCTAGAATGTTCTGCCCTCTGGGAAAGAGGAAGAGAGAGAAGTGGGGGGCGTCCGATCTGAAGTTCAGTTCCTGGATATTGTCCATTAATCACATTCCCCTGGACCACCAAATAAATGATATAGAGAACGATCTATATTGCCAGTTAAACATACACAGGAACACAACAGGAACAGTTCACAGAAAGTCCAGGGGATCACCACCGCCGGATGAACACGTCATGTTCCTATGGTTTTTGAAACAACTTATATAACAACAAGTACTTATAAAAGTGTTCCCTTTGCACAATGTTATAGTGTCTTAGTTTGGATAAGTAACTTTGAGGGATAATTTTTCATCAAAAATTATGAAAGGCAAATGGCATGTGCACATGCAACTTATGCACTTCCACTTTGCCTTTCTGTACATCAGGATGGAGGATAAACGTACGGTACCCATGAGACGACTCGCTTGTAGTTCAGCTGACGATGTTCTGTTCTTGAACGATGTGGTGGACATTACTCTCGATCTCCCCTACTGTTTTAACTGCTGCGCTGTCTTTCGTCTTGAGAACTTTTGGCCGCTCTCTCCAGTTTCTCCCAGAGGCTCCCCAGCCAGAAGGATCTGGACGGCGTCGCTCTGAGCCTGGTCAGACTGCAGGATGTATACTGTTTCCTCAAGGCATTGTGGGGAAAAAGACAGGTGTGGACCATGTTGCTTGTCTAAATGACAATACCATTTCACTATTCGACATTGTTTAACACTAGAGGACTGTCAGGATAATATTCTGTGGGGAATGCAGGGGGTTGAATGAAGTGTGATGAACCAGAGGCCTGGTCGACATCCCAAATATGAATCAAGATCCTTTCTCCACATCAAATGCTCCCACCCACAAAAATCAAGTGGGGAAAAAAAACTAAGCAAAAGTTCTTGTTTCCCTACAGCAGGACAAGAACATGCCCCACTCTTGGATCCAGATGAGCTCTTCCACGTGGCCAAGGTTGCTTTACGGAACTACAAGTTCCAGCAAGCTTTGCAGTGGCTCAACGAGACTCTGAGGCAGTTGGATGACAGCGTCCTAGCAGTGGTGACCAGGAGAGAGGTGCTGGGCCATCTGGCCTTCCTGATGGGACACCTGCCCTTGGCACAAGAGCTTATGCAGTGGGCACTTGCCCTGGGTAGGTGGAGATGTCTTCAGTTCCAAGCATCGCTCCAGATAACCAAAATAATGTTGTGGGTGGTGTAATGGGAGGATTCTGAAGACACCGTATGCTAAAATAGTCAAGATGCCGTAGAAATACAAATTATTTATTCAATACCGAAAAGGAATCTGCTGGAGGACACAAGTGTCGTTCAGCCCAGTGATGCCTACTCTAAAACCGTGCCTCAATAGTCTCACAGCACCTGGTCATTCTAAACAACCATCAATCAATCAATATAGTCATTGGTTACATTCTTCTCCACAATGCATGTCTGATCAGGAAAAGGTCAAACAGCTGCTTCTCATCAGCACATTTCCAAAAACACATGAATCTCCCAGAGTTTGTGTCTTCAAATGTCCCTCTGGTCAACCTACCCCTATTAGGTCAAAGTCTTGGATGGAAGCTCTTCAGACAATTCCCAACCCCAAGTGTCACCTGCCCTACAGGGTAGACGGTACCTCAGTATACTTAAGCCATCTGGACAAACATTCCCTCTACGTCCTTGCATACAGACCAAAAATATTTTCCCCGATGTTTTTTTTCTTTTTATCAAATGATACTTCTTGTTCTCTACATGGTCATAATTCTGTCTTTTTGTTTTGTCCAAGCTTGCAAGAGCACATGTTTCTGACTCTCAGCCCACTGAACCACGTGTAGCCAAAACGTTTGTTATTCTTACATATCCACACATGCTACTAAATGATCGTAATGTTCCTTAACTGGGTTCAATGCAAATATAACCAATGTTGCTGAACCATATCTCCATGAGGGAGTTGGCTAATATGAGATCCCTGACTGATTTTATGTGAAATCTGTCTTTTTAAAGATGTTTTCCAAAGAGGTAATGGTACCCTGTAAGTATTCAGTTCCACCATAGCAGCTTGGCAAGCTTTACACCGACTGGCTTTCCCATGTTGCACAATAGTGGCTTTTGTACCGAAGTGAAAGCGATCAAGCCGATTTATTGATTTGCTTGTCTAAAGTGGTATGATTTGGGATGGATTTATTCTTTGTTCCACGTTCTTATTTATTTTTGTATTCATGGCATCTTCGAAATCAAGTCAAACTAGAGTTGGAATGTACAGTAGAACTCCAAACGAAAGAGGTGTTTATATTGACAGAAAGAGGTGTTTATATTGACAGACGTCAATGTTATTCTCCTCAGTGCTAGTGTCTCTCCCTCTCCTTTCCTCTCCCTCACTCATGTTTTGTTTTCCAGGGCTTGGCTGGGTGAGGATGACCACCCTGTCATCTCCCAGCTCACCCGGAGGATGGCTGATGTAAGTGGACTGGACATGTAGACAGCAGAAGTGCTACAGGTGCTCATGTGATATTTGACCTCTAGTAATATCATTACCAGAGACGGTTAGGAATGGTTGCGCTTGCAGGGCAAGAATTGAGAAACGGGACTGAAATGGGTTCAGCATTTTTTGGTTGTTGGGACAAGCTACTGTTTATCTGTAATTACCTAACATACAGTAATAGACAGCATATTTACACCATTCTGTGGGTGAGATATCCCCTCATACGTTCCACTTGATGCAAAATGTCATTAAAATAATACCAGATATATTTTCAGGTTGCTAACTATGGGATTGGTGGACAGTATGAACCTCACTATGACTACAAGGTATGTGAAGATAGGAGACTTAAATACTGTGCAGATCTATGTCAGCCAGTCATATTCACACATGTTATAGCTTTCCACAGGAAACCAATGCTTCAGATTTGAGAGGCCACAGGATTGCAACGATTTCTGATCTATTTAAGATTTAAATGAATCAGTCCCTAAATGAATTTCCCTCTATGGTGTCCATGTTTGGGATTACTGTTGTGAAGAACACGTGTTGTGTGTCTCTGTCTCATAGATGACTGATGTAGAAGTGGGTGGAGCCACAGTGTTTCCTCAAGCAGGAGCTGCTCTTCAACCGCTGAAAGTACCCCGGCAGGAACATAATCAGTGTTATCCTGGCTCAGATAGTTGCCATGTTGACCAATGGCACACTATGCCTCATAGATCACCCAGCACTTAAATGATAAGGAAAACATTTCAGATTTCAATCCTAATGATGCTGTTTGGTGTGAAACCCAGTTGTGGTTGTGCTGTCCGAGCAAATGGGGAACAAATACTAGGTGTTTTTAGTTTGTTTTCAGGCTTGTCTTCCTTCTAGGGGTCTGCTGTACTCTGGTATAACCTTCTACAGAATGGGGATCCGAGGACTCTTCATGCAGGCTGTCCAGTCTATGTGGGCAATAAATGCAATGGGAAAATTGTTGCCAATTCAGAGCATCTTGTTTTTAATGTGTCCAAGAACATGTTATACAACCATAGGGGCCTAGCGGTTATTGTCACACAAGCCATCTAGGTTGATACGTAATTGGATGTTTTGCTAATACTCAACTTGTGTAGTTATCCATCTCAACCTCTCAGATCATTAACACTGCTGTAGCAATGAACTCAGAATATCACTTTTGCAGGGCCATCAGTTTAAGTATTGGAAACCTGTTAAAAGGTTGTTACTAGGAATTTGTAAAAACTAAATATAGTAACCTAAATTATATGTAAAGTATCAATATTTGATAGTAACCCATCAAACACATTTCATGAAAGGTGAAACATACAGCTGGTAGTATGCACAAGTGTTGACAAAAGTAGTGAAATAGTTTATCAAGATTAAAAGTTGAAGATGATGCAAACAAGTACATGTACAGTATGAAGAGGAAAATTAGCTGATTGACCACAAGCACCTAACTCTTGTACAACCTCATTCCAGTTGCCAATAAATGGATCTGATCTTCGGGGCAGGAGTTTATAGTGTTCTATGTCCAAGAGGGACTGAGAGCCAGGATGTTCCCCGCGGTTTCTCAATACAACTGCTTGCTCAACCTCCAGAAGAAAAGCCCATTCAACGAACCGAGAGGCATGACAATGCCCTAACAATTCAGACTGACATTTCCAACTGTGAGAAACATCTTTAGGAATGGGACTGTGTAGGAATCACAAGGTCAGAAGTGTAAAAAACATTTCATACAGCGTAACACCAACCTGCACAATAAATTTTTCTATTGTAGAAATGTACAAATTAATCCATTCCTTTTAGAGAGGGAGTGTAGTGTCTTGCTTTCGGCTAATCAACCATACTTAAAAGGCACATTTTTAACTCATAACATCTCTCACAGCGAGTACTCTGAACTCACCGTCCACAGTTTTTACAAGGCTATAAAATAACATTATCACTGATAATGTATCTATGAACCATGACCCCCAAAAGTTGAGTGACTATTGTAAATTGTTCCATTTCTCCATCCAAGGTTTCTAATGCAGTCCCACACCGTCTACCAAACATGTCTCAAACTATACACACCCCTTCCAAAATGTAAGGCTGCGTTTAGTGTCTAAAGTAACTACATTCTTTGCCACGTTCAACACTCCTCAAAAAGGTATACTGGCACAAAAAAAAAGATTAAAAACAGGCCATTTGAAGTCAGGGATGTACGGTGTTGATTGCTTCAGAGTCAAAGATGGATTCCTCTTCCCTGAAAGTCTCTGCCCCCTGACCAAGTACAGGGCTGTCCCCCTGATGTGGACAGGGGGACGTCAGCTCAGTAGGGGTGCTCAAACCGTTAGCCCCCAACAGAGGTAAGTCAGGTTTGCGCGTTTGGTTGAACGACAGGTCGTTCACGGGGCGACAGAGGAGCAGGAAACGCTGAAAAAGAATGAGTTTATTATTTTGACAACCAGTGACGATATGTACATTATAGAATGTATACATGTGGTATGTATATAAACCAATTATCAAGAGCATTGAGTGGCTATTGTCCAGTCCTTGTCTGCCTTGAGGATTTAGGTGCAGTTCATGTGTAAAACCCTCTGACGTTGCTTATGTTGTAAATATTACTAGAGTGCGTCTGAGGAGCAGACGTAAAAATTTACTATGGACTTCCAGCTGGGACACCCCGTGACAAGTCACCACAGCCAGTTGACTCCAGACAATGACATCTTGTCAAAAGTTGCTGCTTACCTGCCGAAGAGTCCCTTTGCCTTTGGCCATCTTGTAGACCATCCATAGGGGGATGAGGGAGAGTGAGATGGTGGCCAGGAACCAGCCGATAATGTTGGCCCACACAGGGTAGACGTACGTGTTGCTGAACTTGAGTGGGCTATGTTTGACTATGGAGAATATAAAGGTGCCCTGGGTCGTGCAAGTGAAAACAGATAAGTCATCGTACACATGGATCAACTTGACAGTTCAAGTAAACATCGAAATCTAGACTATCTGCTGTTTCTCTGGTTGTATAACTTTGTAGAGCTGGGAATGGGAAGTTTTGAATCAAGCGAGGAAAAAGGGCAAATGTTTACAGTATGCACTGTGGGCAACGCAAGTCTCTACAGGCCATTATGGATGTGATAATGAATACATTTAGCAGGCAATTTTATCTGAAGACATACAGGACTGAGGGAAAATGTACCTAGCCCGTTGGGATAACTGGTGTGTGACCATGTTCAAAGGGTGAATGAGCCTGTTATTGTGGACATTAGTCAGGGATCAAAAAGATGAACAGAAATGACAATGAATGGATACTTACAATACACACTGTAGGAGTGATGTACAGCCAACAGTACTTCATCAAAGGCAAGGGTTTGTAGCCAATCATGTCGCTGATGTTGCCGTAGAAACGGTCAGCTCCTGCAGTACAACATCAATGGAAGTAGGACCCAGTTCATATCCAGTATTTTAAAGTCCATTATTTCATCATTCTATTTACGCTTTCCTAGAGTCGCTGACCGTAGACCCAGGCGATGCTGACAGACTGGCAGATGGAGAGCAGGAGCAGTGTGGGCCCACTGCACACGTGATGATCCACCAACTGAAGCAGGTACATGCCCCCCTGAGGTCAACGACAAACCAAAACAGTCTCTTACAAGACATTCTGTAGTCTCCCATCTACCCGAGCAAAACCGCCCTACAGCATTCAAACAGCCAGCAGTGGGTCAAAGTCTGCCTTTGAAATCACATGGATCAAATACTCCCCGGGACAGTATGGTGTGATATCAGATTATGATCTAGCTGGTTCAGATGAGCATGTGTGGTTCCCTACCTCCGTGACCAGGCTGAGGCCCAGGACGCAGCACACAGAGCAGATGGATGTGTGTGTGGGTGGTTCCCTACCTCCGTGACCAGGCTGAGGCCCAGGACGCAGCACACAGTGCAGATGAGCGTGTGTGTGGTTCCCTACCTCCGTGACCAGGTTGAGGCCCAGGACGCAGCACACAGAGCATGATGAGCGTGGGTGTGTGTGGTTCCCTACCTCCGTGACCAGGCTGAGGCCCAGGACGCAGCACACAGAGCAGATGAGCGTGGGTGGTTCCCTACCTCCGTGACCAGGCTGAGGCCCAGGACGCAGCACACAGAGCAGATGAGCGTGTGTGTGGGTGGTTCCCTACCTCCGTGACCAGGCTGAGGCCCAGGACGCAGCACACAGAGCAGATGAGCGTGGGTGGTTCCCTACCTCCGTGACCAGGCTGAGGCCCAGGACGCAGCACACGGAGCAGATGAGCGTGTGTGTGTGGTTCCCTACCTCCGTGACCAGGCTGAGGCCCAGGACGCAGCACACAGAGCAGATGAGCGTGGGTGTGTGTGGTTCCCTACCTCCGTGACCAGGCTGAGGCCCAGGACGCAGCACACAGAGCAGATGAGCGTGTGTGTGGGTGGTTCCCTACCTCCGTGACCAGGCTGAGGCCCAGGACGCAGCACACAGAGCAGATGAGCGTGGGTGGTTCCCTACCTCCGTGACCAGGCTGAGGCCCAGGACGCAGCACACGGAGCAGATGAGCGTGTGTGTGTGGTTCCCTACCTCCGTGACCAGGCTGAGGCCCAGGATGCAGCACACAGAGCAGATGAGCGTGGGTGTGGGTGGTTCCCTACCTCCGTGACCAGGCTGAGGCCCAGGACGCAGCACACAGAGCAGATGAGCGTGGGTGGTTCCCTACCTCCGTGACCAGGCTGAGGCCCAGGATGCAGCACACGGAGCAGATGAGCGTGGGTGGTTCCCTACCTCCGTGACCAGGCTGAGGCCCAGGATGCAGCACACGGAGCAGATCAGCAGCAGCAGCAGCTCCCTCCTGAAGCCCCGCCGCAGCGTGCCGGGGAACAGGTCCACCACCGACGTCATCAGACACTCCAGACCCACAAACTAGACCGAGAGAGGGGTTGGAAACGCTTAGCACTGGGATGGGGGTGTTTTCCGGAACTGTGTACCGTGTTTACTAAGCCCCGGGGATGCAGAGCTGAGTGATAGATACCTGGCTGTCCAAACCCAGAAGAATGATCATGATGAAGAAACAAACAGACCATATCTGGGGCACGGGCATCATGGCCACAGCACGGGGGTACACGATAAATGCTAGCCCGGGACCTGTGTACACACACACGCGTCGAGTACAGTAACTTGCAATTTGACAGTTTTGGGAAATACAGAAATAGGCTGAAGGCCTAAATAAAAGCTTTGTCTACCATGTGGAAGGTCTAGATGATTTGACTGTTCCGTTCCTGAGATCATTAGACACGACACATACTTTTTTCCCCGAATGGGGTTGAATGTGCCATATTTACGCCACACAATCAGCATGTGGCGTCGGACATCAGAAAGGGAGGGCCCTGCACATGCTCACTACAACACAGTGATACCATTGTAAGAACATGTCCCACTAGTTGGAGTTTTGTACCCATCTAATCTAACATGTTTAACCCTTGTGTTATCGTCGGGTCATTCTGACCCCTCAGTCATTGTGACCCACCTTCGTATTGCGACAACTTTACCTCAGTGTTTACCCTAGGTTTACAGCTTTGGTGGGGCGGGGGGTGGCGACCATGTAGAGACAGAAATGGGAGTCAGGTGGCTGAGCGGTTAGGGAATCGGGCTAGTAATCTGAAGGTTGCCAGTTCGATTCCTGGCCGTGCAAAATGACGTTGTGTCCTTGGGCAAGGCACTTCACCCTACTTGCCTCGGGGGAATGTCCCTGTACCTACTGTAAGTCGCTCTGGATAAGAGCGTCTGCTAAATGACACGCCGTCGTGTAAATAAGATAAATAACAACAAAAGAGCAAGCTATAGACCTATTTTATAGGAAAGGTAACCTTAAATTACTTATTTTGTGATCGGGCGCTATGTATATGTATATACATATACATATACATATACATATACATATACATATACATATACATATATATATATATATATATATATATATATATATATATATATATATATACATACACACACTATATAAATAAAAAAATCTATATATATAAAAAAAAGTTGTTTTATTATTATTAACTTGACCTTCCAGGGGGGGGCGGGGGGTGCTGTTGGGGGGGCAGGGCACCCCCCCTAATAAAATGGTAGGGGAAACACTGTACCTCATACAAAAACAAAGTGAATCATTTTCTTTTAACCGTTGGGCTGTCTCAGACCCCCCACATTGCAAAGGTTAAAAGAAAATTATTTTTATTTGTTTTTGTATTGGGTAAACACAACGATGGTTCATTATGAACCTTTGGGTCATGTGACCCGAAGGCAGCACAAGGGTTAATAAGTTTCACAGTGTTTGCAAAAACCTGCATGTCATGGTCAATTCAGTTCCATTTTCGAAAACCACAGTAACAGACAAGTCTTCAAAGCTCAAGTCAACGACTGGGCAATTACTGATAAGTAAATAAAACTGGTGGTACAAAAATAAATTACAAATGGTTGTAGGGTGGTTGCTGAAACTCACCCGACTCGGCCACCTCAGCGATGTCCACTCCCTGCTCATAAGTCATGAAGCCCAGCACAGAGAAAATGGCAAATCCAGAGATGATACTGGTGCCACTGTTCAGCAGGCACAAGTAAAAACAATCTCTGGAAGAACAAAATAGTGACTTTAGTCAGACTTTTGATTGCGTCTTTCACCACTTATCTTTTAGACCCTCAGTGGAGCGCCCACACGGTTTCTTTTGGACAGTGGACTCACTTGTAGCAGTCGTTGTTGTAGTGGTTGTAGCTGCCCAGAGAGGTGAGAAAACCCAGACTGATGGCATAGGAGTAAAAAATCTGTGTGCCTGCGTCCATCCACACCTGAAACACCAAACACTGTTTGCACCATGGAGAGGTACACAACCACCTTCTGGAAACATCTGCAGTGATAATGTCCAGTACTGTCCATAATATAAATTGTGAGCATGTAACATTACTTTGACTGCCAACATTTCCACTGATAAACGATTGAAAAAAATCTAGGTTTCATTTTATGTTCTACTCTAACGCCTGTGCCGTTAATATCCTTTCACGGACACTACAACCACCACAATGACAGATTAGCTCAAACCAAAGCCGTATCCTCCATTTTCCATTCCATTTTTCTGGTAGGACCGGTGATCGAGACGTGCCCCCGGGCCTACCTGAGGGTCAGAGAGACGTGCAAAGTCGGGATAGAGATAGTAGACGATCCCGTTGATGGCTCCCGGCAGAGTGACTCCGCGCACCAGCAGAACGAGCAGCATGACGTACGGGAAGGTGGCTGTGAAGTAAGCAGCCTGCGGGGAAGAGAAACCAGGCGTCATCTACTGGAACTGGACCTGGTGCCCCGGCTGCTGGGCGCTACAAGACTATATGAGCCTGCTGGATGAACAGACATCTGATGGACTGAGACTTAGACATGACCCTTCAAGCAGGAATATCATTCATTTGCACTTGTACAGTTGCACATCGTTTTCTGCATGGGAACAATTTCTTACCTTTCCAGTGGACTTGATTCCTTTCCAGACACAGAAATAGCAGATGACCCAGGTGAGGAGAAGGCAGAGGGCCAACTCCCACCTGATACTGCCCACCTCTTCCATGCCACTCGAGATCTTTAGGACTCTGCGCCTGTGCGGAAGTACCGACGGATTTGTGGAGAGACACGGGAAGGGCGTAAACGAGAGTTTAGTTAGGGTGCGGAGATCCTGTTTGGTTCACTACTTTAAGTGGGCTGGTTACTTACTGCCAAAACTCCATCACAGGCAGTGTTGCATTCAGCCGGGACACACTCACGTTGCTGCTGGGATCCATTTTGCTGAAGTCCATGCATGACTCTGAGACAAGTTCATTTGCCACAATTTCAAAACGGACACATCAACTGATCTACTTGACTAGAATCGCCAAACCTGAGTGAACTGAACAACAAGTTTATTTTGTACATCTGATTTTGCTAACCTTTTTTGTCATTTACATTTAGACCCAACAGAGCCAAAATGCCTCTGATATGACATAATTTAACTGTTGTATGGCTGACAGGATAAAGTCGCTCAACAAAACAACCCAACTCCTATTGCCAATTCCAAATCTCGGGTGTCTTGCCTGTGTTCCAGCTGTTTCCACAGCTAGCCCATGGCAACTCAGAGCTGAAGGAGGAGAACAGGTAGAAAAAAGCCCATGCCATGATGACAACGTAAGAAGTGGCGCTGAACGCTATGATCAGATGACTGGCGTAGCCCATACCTGAGGAGAACAGAGATCGTGAACACATGTTCTTGAATGCTCAGTAGTTCTGTACCTGAAGTCCAGGTACACTTGCATATCCTTACTAACAATACCCAAGAACGTTCCATTCTCTTTCACGCATCACCAAATGATAAGATCACTGTCGTTTAAGTAGCTTTGACTAAAGTAATGACCAAATACTACAAAATAAATTATTTAAAAAAATAGTTTTAGTAGTTAGTTACCCTCGAATAGCGGACATATCTGCCTCCAACACGTGATTCCTCCCTGGCTGGTGTACTGGCCCAGCGCAGTCTCCAAAAAGAACAGAGGTATACCGCAGGTCACCAAAAACAAGAGATATGGTATAAAGAATACACCTGTAAAGCAAGATGACATTTGCAAATGGGTCCAGCCATCGTTAGGTCGACATGACTTTCCTTTGACGGCGTCACTATCGTTTTTTCTCAACTGCATGTTAGTCAAATTAACGCGTGCGCGTAATGTTGACAAACTACTTTTCACACTCACCCCCGCCGTTTTTGTAACACAAGTATGGAAACCTCCACACGTTCCCAGGTCCGATGATTGCTCCCATTACCGTTAAAATAAACTCTGTTTTACTTCCCCAGTTACCCCTTTCCTCCAGCTCTTTGCGTTGCTTGATTGATCCATCGGGTAATTGCTTCAAGTTCACGCCGCTGCAGGTCATAATGACTGATGATCTGTCAGGTGCGCAAGTCTCCTTCGATGTGAAAGTATATTGAGCTTTGAAACTTTGGCGGTCTCGGAGACCTGTGAAGAACGAGGGAAGGTAAAGAAATTAGTATCGGAGGTACCACATTTCGATGACGTGGAGTTAATGTGTTTTTAGAGGGGGAGTCCTAAAACGTTGTTTTTATTTCGTGTATCTCCACCGTGACTCTTGTATGTTCAATCTTTTCTCACCAGACTGTCTTATGATTTGGAACAGTCTTTACGAATATCCTTTTGAGAAGAAAGCAGTATATAGACTAAAATAATGTTTGTTTTCTTTAGTTGGCATTTTTCACAAGTACTATTTCCGTCATTTAAATAAGTATGCATACTTATTATTTATGAAGATTACATAGATTAAAAAGTTTAAATTTGTTGCTGCTTATTTACACTTTAAAATAATAAGAGTGAAGTGTATAATGAAACAGTGTTCTCTTCTCATACACACATATATATATGGTATCAGTCATATTTCCCTGAGATTCTTCTCATACCCTGCAAGAGGGGATGGTGATAGTCTATGTGGCAGCTTCACATAGTTGAAAACGAAATGCCTCCAAAAACGTAAATAAGCTTGAAATGTATTTTTGGAAAACTGGCTAATATAACAAGTTTACTGGAAGCCAACAACATCCCTGGTCAGAAGACTTGGCGCTCATGTGACCGGCTATCCATGTTGTAAGTAAGGAAAAGCGCATTCAACTTCGTCAGCTTCTCTTATGCTCCCTCTGTTGTCAGCCTCTCTCAATCCTGGTCATTTATCCTGGTCCCTGGGTCGACAGTAGCCCTGCAGGTATTTAGATGTTTGTCTGCTCCAAATGACTGGGTTGTGAAAACAAAAGTTGGAAGCAAGATAGGTAGCCCCCTTTGTGCACCTTTCCCCACCTGTCACTGAGGTCAGTCACTGCTGCTGTTGCTAGCGAAACTTCACTGAGGGGATTGTGTTGAGGAAAGTAATCCATGTTGCTATTTCATGTGTTCTATGTTTTACCGATACATTCTCAAGAGTCAAAAGGTCTGAGGATGGGCACCCCCATCTCCTTATGAGCGACGCCAGTTCAGGCAGGGCAATCGGGCAGCGCGCGACATCCGCTCATTACCACACCTGTGTGAGCAGCACAAGCCTATTGGGCCAAGTCCGATAAGACGGCATTGAAAGGCCACGCGGATACGCACACACTCACCCCGGTTGTTGTATGATCGGTGCTGCTGCCGCCCTCCACCCTCCACTTCTCCCCCATGCTGTCTGTATGTTCTATCCATCAGGGGGATGATATCTCTATTGCTCCCTGCCTCATATGTCATGTATGTATGTGTCGCACCTTAGATCATCCACTCTGCCAAAGTCAAACCTATTTCCATGTCTTGGTATCAATATATGCTCAAATCTAACACGTGATTGTCTTGACTGAACTGAGGTCAAGAGGTCATGTGGTGAGGCGCCTTCCCAGTTCACATATAGATATGGGCCTCATATGTCCAGACGTACTGGAGACAGTGGGGAACAAATATGTAGGAACAGGCTTCTATGAGTTACAATGTTGTCACATGTCGTCTTTCAAGTGTACAAACTTGCTGACCACATGCTGTGCCTTGTAAGGACACGTTCTGTGGAAACTATATTTGTACTTGTCTATTCATTGTATAGGCCATTTGTAACCCATGTGCTTCACTCATCTGACCACTATCCTGACTGGTTTCATGATCCGACGTCACTCTCATAAACAAAGTCAACTCTTAATTGTCGTGCATCTTTCCGGCCACTGACTGACATCATCCTATAAGTAAATATAGGCCTACGTTTCAACTAAATTTATATGGAAACGGATTATGAGGTCGATCGGATTAAATGAGCGAAACCGAGGCACAATTCTCCTCATCTGCCAATATTTCATTCACATTTGTGAATGTTTTATCAATGATGTATTCCAGAATGCACACTGTTGTGGAATCTTCTGTATCTATCACACCATCATCAAATAAAGGCCAGGGGTCAGAAAAGTTTGTCTTGGGTCTTTGAGTCTTGCAGCAAGAAGGAGCCATCCCAAACAGAGTGATAAGCAGTCTAAGTGAGAGGGCTCAAGTGACCCTTCCTTTTCTACAGTGGGACAGAGAACAGATACACAGTGGAAAGCTGACACGTCGGTTGAACAGGAAGAGGAAGTCATACAGTTGAACAGAAACGGTCACGCAAAGAACTTTTTCCATCCCAACACAACCATTGTGCACGTCGAAAGTGATAACCGGAGCCTTTAACCCTTGTGCTGCCTTCGGGTCACATGACCCAAAGGTTCATAACGAACCATCGTTGTATTTACCCAATACAAAACCAGATACAAATAATTTTCTTCTAACCTTCGCAATGTGGGGGGTCTGAGACAGCCCAACGGTTAAAAGAAAATGCTTCACTTTGTTTTTGTATGCGTTAAGTTGTCGCAATACGACGGTGGGTCACAATGACTGATGGGTCAGAATGACCCGAAGATAACACAAGGGTTAATCATCAGGCCATCCACAAAGCAACTTCCAGTACATGACACAAATTATTAAACCTCGTATGTATGTATGTATGTATCCATGGGCTCAAGGAAATACCATACCTCAGAGCCTGAAGACATTGCCACTTTAAAAACAAATATAGGGTTATTTTTAATGAACAAAGACACACTACAGTGTGAGGTACTACCCAACGCCACAACATCCAAATGTTACTGTTACTCAGTAGTCAGATAATCACATACTAACCATGATAAGCAATACGCCGCCAAATACATATATAAATAATGCTAGTGACATTTTTATCAAAAGACTACCGTTTATGCAGTTTCATATGCAGGTTAAGACAGTGTGCATAAGGAAAGGTTTTCCCACAGAAAGAGCAGAAGTAGGGTCTCTCTCCTGTGTGGATTCGCATGTGTTTCCTCAGTGTTCCGGAGCGCTGGAAGCTGGTGCCACACTCAGCGCAGGTGAAGGGCTTTTCTCCTGTGTGGATCTTCTGGTGCCATTTTAGCTCACCTCTGCTAATATACCATTTCCCACACTGGTCACAGCGATAAGGTCGCTGTCCTGAGTGGCGCTGCTGGTGTTTTGACAATTTCCATGAAGAGTTGAAACTGTATCCACACTTGTCACAAATGTAGGGTTTGGCGTCAGTCTTTGTGCTGTGAATTCTCAGGTGTGCTTGTAGTCTGTCATTATGATGGAAAGCTGCGCCACAATATTGGCAGCAGTAGGGCCTCTCTGGTCTGTGCGTTTTCAAGTGCACATTAAGGTGATTCTTATGGAAATAGCCTCTACCACAGATATGGCAAAAGTGCTCCTTTTCTCTGTGTCCATCTTGGATTTGTATGGGGTTCTTTTGGGACTTTGAAACAATGTCACCCCCTTCCTTTTCACAGCTTTCACTTGGTTTCGATGTTTGGGGGAGACTGTTAGGGGTTCCTGTATTTTCTTCATTTGAGAACTTAATGAGTTTGTATGTTAAAGTGTGACAAACCCGTGCTCCATTTCCGACTTCACAGTCTGTTAAGACTAAGACCTCAGCCCCTGTCTTATTCAGCTGTCGCGGTTCCTCAACAGTTTGATTTATAAAGTCCTTCAAGAAGTCATCAAAACATTCAGATGGATCAGTTTTAAATGTAGTTATGTTACCTTCTCTAGCTAATTGCTTACCAAGAGGAAGCCTTTTAAGTTGTATATAACAACTGTTTTTCAAACAGTCTGAAACTAATTTAGACTTTAAATTAAAAGTCAATTTACTTGAGTCCAGAGCTTTTTCAAAGTTTGAATCTAAATAGCTGCTTTCAGTGTGATAACCCACTGACCAGTCGATT
The DNA here is from genome assembly GCF_038355195.1 of Osmerus mordax. Lineage (NCBI taxonomy): Eukaryota > Metazoa > Chordata > Actinopteri > Osmeriformes > Osmeridae > Osmerus > Osmerus mordax. The sequence goes on from NC_090068.1 coordinate 6,670,720, forward strand.
TCAGCCTCGGTCTTGATTTCTTTGAAACTGAACATTGTTTACTTTCAATTCACCTTCATCAAATGCCACATCCATTTGTAATATCCATTACGTTCTGCTTCCTGGCATGCTTCCTCTTCATCAGGAAACTTGTTTCACAGGATCCACACGGTTGCTGCCAAGAGTTATGCTGCGGGTCCACTACAGCGAAGCAAAGGTGGAAGGACGCATTATGGCGACCTTCGCCATGCTCCTGGTACGGTGCACGCTCGCCACCAGCTGTCCACAGCATTCTTTGAGACGCTTACCAGTCGCGAAAGTGTAGTCTAAGTTTAGGCATAGCAGCAGAATAAGAAAACTGTCCGAATTGGATACGGTAGCTGATATTTGTAACAAAACGTTAAATTATAGGCTACCTAACCCCAGACATGTAGTGTTATACTTAAATAACAAGCGTGAGTCAACTGTTATCTTCAAACGTGACTTTATTGTAAGCCTGGAACATTTGCCTCCCTCCAGCCTCTCACTACCACTCCTGTGTCACCGTCATCTGACTCCCCCTATACACAACAACCATCTTACGGATTCCTATCCATTGGGTTCCTATTTATATCTACATCTAAATACACATGTCATTAGACTACATACATACAATAATACCTCAAGACAGCCTACATCTGCGTGTCTTCTGTTTTTTCTTGACGCGTGGTGACAACAAGTAAATGTTAATGCAATAGACTGGAGGCGCTGTTTCGCTTCCACCGTGAATTGCCATCTAAGGTCTCTCTCACTCTCGGTCAATCTCGGTCTCTGTCGTTCTCTGTCTCACCACCAGCTGTGCGCAATTTATTATGCTTTCATTTAATTTGTTTGCATTAACTTTGCATTCTGATTTGCCAATTGTAAAACGCATTTGAATAATGTAGACAAAGTAGACTACACAGTGTAGTCTACTTAGAGTATGTGAACAATGCAGCATGCGTAGCTTTCGCGTACATACACATACAAAACTACAGTAGCTGTAATATAATAGATATAAAAGAATAATGCATAACAAAAGGGGCTTTTGGCCAATACTTAAAAAAGCCAGGATAGCTCTGAAAGTTATAGTAAAGGGGGAATGTAAAAAATAATATCCAACATGGGTTGTTCGTAATCTGTTCCTGTTGGATTTGAATTTTAACCAATGCCTTGTAAATCTATGATTTAGTAATACCAATGTGTTAATTTAATTAGGCGTACTTGATTTCAGAATCCTACGGGGCTACTATCTTTATCCAGTTCAAGTGATGTGAGATCAAATGTTTAAGGTGAGATCAAATGTTATACAGTAGCCCATCTAACACAACTGTTTAGAAAACGTAACCATGTAACAAAGCAGCTGTTGCCTTCTACAAACTGCAAACATGGCTATCACAGTAAGTAATAGTTTCAAGCAATGCATTTTTTTATTCTGAAGATAGAAGAGATACCGTTTTAATGACCTAGATGTGCTGAATTTAAATCGTTGCTAGATGTGCGAAAAAAATCTGTACCCTGCAATGTGTGCTACAGCTTGATAAGTTACAGCAACAAGTTTGCAACGGGACCTCACAACCGGTTGAAGAACACTTATCAGGGCCCCAGCGCCAAAGGTGATGGCGAGAGATTCAGTGAGCTGATCTCATTCTCTTCACACGAGAAGGAGGGCGGGGTCTCACAGCATCGTCACTAGCTCTTCATTGTACGGCTGCTGATGCTGAGCCGTCGCTGAAAAAAAATATCCCAGGCCATGGATACGGTTTTAGGCTATAATACATCGTGCATATTAATTATACGGTAAGGAATATTTTTCCTCATCTTGTACACTTATCGATGGATTGCAATTTCAGATGTTACAAATGTAGCCTAACAAATAGCCTATGCTTTGGCCTTGAATGAATAAGAAATGGCAAACCCACTGCGCTGGCAGGTTAATCATTCTTTAGGCAAGGCAACAGATCGCCTTCTTTTGAGCTCAAGCGACTAATAAATACTTGAGTCGGATGAGTAGTTTTCATGTAGTCATTGAGATAATGGTGAATTGTATGTGCTCAATGGCCGTGTAGTTTTCGGTCGAAAGTACCAATGGCCTGCGCATTGAGGACGCACAGCCTACTGTAACCCTCAAAGATGACGCGGAAATTGCTGGGGGTAGCCAAGGCATCTTTCTGCGAGAGCCATTTTAAACGTTCAACGATCAAATGCTTTATTCTAACACCCATCTTCTCGGTTTTGCAACCGATTTTCAGACACATGATGTCCAAGCTCATTTGTTGATAGTCAACATGCCGGAGGTAAAGCTGGTCGCACCGGTCCTATAGAGCGCTCATACAGTAATTGTCCTATTCACTGCATTTTGTTTCCTGACTTACAGCCTCGGTTTATAGTCAACGATAAAGATAGGTCAATTTCAACCTGACATTTATTAGATGTAGTCATAGCCCATGTAGTGTAACATATAGCCCTAACATTGCTTTTTTAGTCTTCACAGGCATCAGAAATATTTTGAGCATTAGAAAAATTTGATGACTGTGTCAATCATCCTTAGGCCAACTGTAGACCTGGAACAAGCTATGTTAGGGCCAAAAAGCTATGTTAGGGCTATCAACAGGGGAAGAAACTTCGATAGATTGGATTCATTTGGAGCCTTTAGTTTCTCAGCATTAGCTTCCGTATGTTTCATTCTCAGTGCAATCAATAAGACAAACAGACAGCTTGAAAGTCTTGGCTATATGAAAAATGCAAATGCGAATTCTAAGTAAAGACTTTAAGTGTCTCAGTCATACTAAAGTGAGCATTTAAATGTCCGATAGAGCAACCAAAACTCATTTATACTTAGCCTGTGTTATTACAGCTATAGTTAGAAACCATAAATATGTCCCTTTAAACTGATATTAGAGCTTTCTTTTGACCTTAGTCTGCTGGATTTAGATTAATATTCTCTTATAAAAGCTGCAATCCAACAGCTACCGCCAGACAACAGAAATAATCACACTAGATGGACGTCATGTCATAGCAGATTTAGTTGGCGGGGGCATAGCTGGCACCAAACTGACCGAACAGCTTGTATAATCAGAATCTTCATTAGAAATGTTTCAGAAAAAGATACATATGTCATAGATATAACCTGGCTGGAGTAATATGGAGCACACAGAAATACTATCTGACATGTCTAGCTGTGGCATTAGGCATGCATTACATTCTCACACCAGAAAAAAATATGTATTGGAGAAAAAGATAATCCTGCTAAAAAATAAAACCAGAAAGTAGATTATGCCGTGTTTGTATGCGGCAGAAATTGTCATAAGTTATACTGTGTGTCATTTTTTGAATCTTGAGGCAATATTTGTATAGTAATGAGGTACTCATCCCAGTGTCTTGCATGTGGTCGGAATACAGAACTCCTCAATCTCCTGTTTCCTTCTGTACTTGTTCTTAACAGGATGTAACTCTACAGTACTGTCACAGTAGTGTAAGAGGCTGGCACAGAAAATCCTTATTTACGGCTGTTGTATATGGCCAACTTAACATCGTCTGGGGAAGGTTGCAGCAACACGCAAATGTGATGTTTCAGTGGAAACCAAACTGGGTCATGGTGCCAGCAGGCCGTGTGGTAGAGGGCTCGTGTGCAGCGCACCATAGCAGTCCATCAGAGATGGTCAGTGGGCTATACCGGCCACTGAGACAAGCCTCTTAGCCAACAATGTCAGTTCCCAAATCCTTGCTGCTCAGTCGCCACAAAGAGACAGAGAGAAGAAGTACACAACAGTGAGTAGTACTCACTCAGTAGCCCCTCCTTCCTGTTGTTCTCCGACCCCTAATTACTGTATGTGCTGGAGGTTTTGAAAACCACGTCACATGCATGGAAGCTGCTCGGTCTTCGAGGACTAAGTTACAGTGGGCCTGCTTGCCATTCAGAAATATCATAAACCAATAAAGCTAATGCCTTCGCTTGCAGTAATGATGGGCTTATAAAATGAAAGAAAAACTTGATTATGCACTGGTGCACATTAACATCAAGTCAGGATGCCCACAAGTCCTTGTTACCGGACACCAGACAGATTCCTCATCCGATTGAGCTTACATGAAAGGAACTAGATGAGACACAGTGAGAGAGACAGACAGAGGGAGAGAGAGAGAGAGAGAGAGAGGGACTTCACCACCACCAGATATGGAATATGTCAATAACGATAGTCAGGTGACTTCTGCTGGGTGGGTGGACACCTAACTGCATTTAGCCCCGCCTCCGTTGTGTCCAGCCCACCCCTCTGCAGCGAGGCTGGTTTCTGAGTTAATACAGCATTAGCGTCGTGTGGGCAGCAGGGTCCAGATGTGTGTCTGCCTCTGTCTGGCTAGTGGCTAACATTAGCTGCCCATGTCTCATGTCACCACGTGCAAGGTTTACAAGTCATGTGTAATTGTGTATGATGTTTCAAGGACGTGGTCTTTTCGAGTAGACCTGATTGCAGTGCTAGCAGAAGGTCAAGAAGGGTAGGCCTAAATCTACTTGTTGAGTACAGGTACAAAATGATAGAAAAATTCCTCCCATTTATGAATTATACTCCTACTCTATGCCAGTTCCTATTTCATATCATAATAGCATCATAAGTTGGGGAACACTGCGGGCAATTTGCACAAATTGGATTCACCTCCAAACAACCTTAGGTAAATAAGTGTGGCAAAACAAAAAGTGTTCTAGCTGAAGAAGTAACTATTGATCAGACTTGCTTAGGCTCCCGGATATATTGACCATTTTATTCTTCCGTGACCAACCAGATCAAAAACAGTGCTTAGGCCTGATAATTACTTAGCTGTTGGTGTTGGTGGTACAACTTTGCACAGTTCAACATAACTATATTTAAGTCACTTGGGTTAGTTTCTTCAAATCAATAGTCACTAATCAGTGCTAGGCACTCAAATGCATGTGGGTAAACTGTACACTGAAAAAAAGGCAAGGATAATGATATAGGCTCGTCGTAGAGCGGGCCACTCAGGGATATTTATGGTTGGCCACGGCTGTGCCTATTAGTGATTCCTGTATGCTGCATGTAGGCTGTGAACATGTCCTTATAGGCATGGTTACTGGATGCACTTTCCTGTTAAACAGAGATTCTAGTACCAAAACGTCCCCCGTTTAAATATTAAGTCTGGGTACTGGATGGGCACTGGATGGACTACCTCTTTAAACCGAGGTGAATGCTCTGGTACCATAACTTCCCTTGTTTAAATATTAAGACCCTGGGGTCTCCGGGGTAGAAACACTGTGTGAGTGGGTAACTTCTATAGCCCCTCTATAGCTCTTACAGTAAATTGCAAGTCAAGCTGAAGTAGCTGTTTAGACCGCCCTGTGAAGACATCAAAAGGCCAGAAGGGAAAACAATATCTCAGAGTCCATGTAGGCTCCTCCCCCTAGCTTTCCTCCCCCTAGCTCTCCTCCTCTCTCCATCCAGCCCCCTTCTTCCACTAGTTCTCCTTCCTCCCCCCAAACCTTCTCCCTCCCTCCAGCTCTCCTTTCTTCCCCCTTCATCCTCCCCCCAGGTCTCCTTCCTCCTCCCAGCCCTCCTGGGACAGCGTCACCATGCTCCAGTGGCAGGGCAGGTGCCCAGGCTTCATACAACTGTTGTTACCCAATCACCTGGATAGCTGCCCAACACAATCACTACTGGCAAACACACCAGAAACAGTACACAATAATCCTCAACGGGTGTTGTTTTACGCGTGTATTATTGTTACTTAAAATTTTACACTGAGTGAACCAGAACTTGTACTCATTGACTTGCTCACAAAAAAAAAGGATAGCTTTTTGTTGTGTAACAGGCTGGAATGTGCAATGGTATTCTGTAAGATAAAGCCAGAAGGACCAAAAAAAGCAAACCAGCCGAACAGTTCTGTATGGATCTAGGTGTCTTCTGGGACTGAAGATAAACTCTTCTCATAGCAATCCCTGGTTGGTGTGCTACTGTGATCTGAGTGTCCTTTGAGTGGATTGGACCATTTCTCCTTCCTTCCCTTTAAGGAGATTTTCTTCGCCAACTCTGCCATACATCATCCCTGCCCACTGCATGGGTTAATTTGGGTTTAGGAAGGGTGTCAAGATGAATTAGGAAGGTTTGTTAGCGTGTGGGGGGCGACTGGTAGGGTGCTAAATAGACAGTCGATAAGGTTATGTATCCTCTCTGGTGTCTGTTTCAAGTTCTCCATGCAAAATGGCTAAGCAGGTCACAAGCTTAAACGACCCTCCTGAGAGCTGCACACACTGAATCTGTCCTTTTCCATTTAACTGAATTTCTCGTTGGCCGTTAATGGAGGGATGCCCTTGAAGAAGCATTGATGTCAGCCACGTGATCTACTCTTTTAATAAGGATCGCATACGAGTAGTCTGAAATGCACTCTCAAAGCCAAATGTAATCATTAGAACAAATGTACAGTATGTATAGTCTAGCCTTAATAAATCCATAGGATAACTGATTTGTTAGACTCAGAGCTACCTTTGTCAAGCCTTGCTGTTTACCACATAATCAAGCTTTGAAGGAGGCAACCTCAGGACCTTGGACAGGGAGACTGAGTAGTCCATAGCTGACTGACCATACTTCAAAGGCCTCTCACTCTCTCTCCCTCTCTCTCTCTCCCTCCCTCCCTCCCTCACTTTCCATCACCCTCTCTCTTTATCGTTCTTCCCCCCTCTCTACTTTCTATGTCTCTGCCTGTCTCCCTCACACACATACCCACTCTGAAGAACAGTGCAATTTAGAGTGCCATCTCTTTAATCATCATGACGTCTCCCGGTCATGAGCATATGGATGGATCGACGCCTCCTTCCCAGTCATAGAACAGCCAGTGCTTTTCAAGCCCACTAACAGTGCGAACTCTTGGAATGTTCCAGTCTGTTTCTGTGCTGTCCTGTGAAGCCGCATCATTACATCCTTAGAGAGACAGGAAGTAGGTTCCTTCTCCAGTTGGCTCCAAGCGTGCAGTAGAATTGCTGCAGCGTACCGGCATGTTGCCGAGCGACGCTGGGCCATTCAGTCACTGGAACCCCTCGGGCACCTTCCCCACACTGCTTTGTCCAAGCCAATCATGTCAAGGCAGTGTGTCACATGTCACAAGTGTCTACTGTGGCGTTCTGCTCAGTAACCCATACATGTGACTTTTGCTGCTGCTGCTACTACGGCAGTTATTTATATTTCCACTGTGTTACTGTAGGAATCCACACTTTTCTTATCCTGTAACTGAGACATTAGCTTTCATTTGCTGAAATGAAATACATACATGTATCGCATAAACGGACAAACCAACGTAAATGTTGGAAGTGTGTATGGTGTATTTGTTTAAAGACATGTTTAATTTGAACAGTAAATGAGAAAGAAATATGCCTTTTTGGTTCTACATTTCAATATTTCACCGAAATAGGACTGTGACAAGCTGTGACTGATAACACCTGTAAAACCATACTTTAACTCCTGGTCTTTCTGCAACTCAGACTCTGAGCTGCCAACCTCTGGCAAGAACAGAAACATGCCTTCACACTCTCAATGGAGACTGACCCCTTTTCCGGGCAGTCACTGACCCTAACCGTGTTCTAAGATACCATGTCTAAAGATGTTTTTCTCTCTCTGTCTCTCCTATCCTCCAGATCTTGTGTTTATTAAGAGAATGAGGAAGAGGAAGAGCTGGAAACCTCGGAAGGGCCTCAGCACATTTCTGTGAAGTCTCAATGAGAGCATCGGAGGAAGGGCAGTAGCATTCAACCCAATGGCTAAGAAAGGGCGAACCAAGGGCGACAAGCCTGAAGCCCTCATCTCTGCCCTGCAGGCAGCAAACGAAGATCTCAGGTCCAAACTAACTGACATTCAAATAGAACTACATCAGGAGAAATGCAAGGTAAGCGCCTGGGGTAAACTGTAGGTCTTTGCTGCAGGGCTCATATGTAACATAAGCAGCCGCAAAACCCTCAGAACTGTGAACAGTCTGTGCATGTGTTGATGAAATCGTTTGAACACCCATCCTCGACTTTTGCGCCGTTCTGTGTGCGTAAAGCTTTACCAATATGTAATGAAGTGAAGCAGGATGTACTTTCACATTTACCTCGTCTGACAGTAACATGAGGACCTATAAACTTCCATTCCCATCCATCCACATTAAAACAGTGCTAACTGGTCACCGTCATCCAATGACTGTGTTCTAGTACTGCCTAAACCGTTTACATTGCCCTCGCTTTACCGTCACGAGGCTGGGGTGGAAAAAACAGCGCAGGGTCAAGTGAAATGGTGACCACCGATGCAGTTGGGTTGTAGCCTTTAACCTGTGTGTGTGTGTGTGTGTCCCCAGGTGAGCAGACTGGAGCGGGAGAAGGTCCAGGAGGCCAAGCGCATCCGGGAGCAGGAGCAGCACCGGCACACGGCCGCGCTGACGGAGCAGCGGGCCAAGTGGCACGAGGAGAAGCAGAAAGACCTGCAGGCGCTGAGGGAGAACCTGGTGAGGCAGCACGAGCAGGAGCTGGCCCGCACCGCCAAGATCAGGGACGCCGAGAACCAGCGTCTGAAGGCGGCCATCAGCGCCATACGGGACGGAAGTGGGGAGAAGGTACGGCGAATGGCTCGCCTGGAGAGGGGTCGGGGGGTCAGGGGTCGAAAGGCCTTTGACAACCTCCCGAGTAGGACCGAACTTAAGAAAAGTCTCTCAGAAAATAAGTTTAGCGCCCACCAAACGGCATCCTAAACCTCTCATCTCCCCCCCTCCTTGTCTGCCCCGTGACCAAGGTGCGCACGGCGCTGACCCTCGAGGCCAAGGAGGACGCACGGCGCTTCTTCGACCAGGAGCGCGTCAAGCTGCTGCAGGAGATCGCCGAGCTCAAGTCCACCAAGAAGCAGACGGACGAGGCGCTCAGCACCATGATCCAGGCCGACAAGATGAAGGCCGGGGACCTGCGCTCCGAGCACCAGCAGCACCAGGAGCAGATCTCCAAGATCAAGTGGGACTCGGAGAGGGACATCCGCAGACTGGTACGCACGCGTCTCACGCTCTACATTTTACATGTTGTCATTTAGCAGACGCTCTTATCCAGAGCGACTTACAGTAAGTACAGGGACATTCCCCCGAGGCAAGTAAGGTGAAGTGCCTGGCAAGGCACTTCACGGCCGGAATGGAACCGGCAACCTTCTGATTGGTGGCCCGATTCCCTAACCGCTCAGCCATCTGACCCCCCCTTTCTAGGCAACCGGCCGGTAGCTCACGAAGGAGTGCTGGTATGCATGTCTGTGTGTTTGCGGGGTCTGTATGTGAGTAACATGCCGACGCTACCCCCTGCCCTGGCGGCAATAATTGGTGAGGATGTTTGAGTGGTTTCTTCACCATGGTACATGTCCCCCTATGGTCTAAACCCACGCCTGTGCATGTGGACGTGTTTGGTTTATATTGACACTGAGGAGCTGTGGGAGGAACACCACAAAATCCCTGTGAATGTTTTACCATGGAAACCAGTGTGTCTGTGTGAGGTGCGAAGAGATTTGAACCGAGATTAACCTCTTCGCTGTACCAGGCATACATGTGTCGAATACTATCGATGCTTATCATGGTGCCATGTTCTTCAGAAAAAGCCATTAGAATGAATCACATGTATGTCTCCATAACAAGGTTGTGATAGCCTGTCTGTTCAACAGAGAAATGATAGCATTGATTCCTCCTTACATTAGCATGGCGCGTGTGACCATCAATGAATTAGTTGTTGAGCTTTATAAAGGGTGTTACATACTCACGACCATACTGATTACATGTCTTCTGTTCTGTCTCACTGACTCCCTCAATGTATTTATCAAAGAGTGTCTAAGCATGCATGTTTGGCTGCCATGCTGGCTTGCTGGCTTGCTGTCAGGCTAGCTGGCTATCTGTCAGACTGGCCGGCTTGCATGACTTTTCTCCATTGTAACATTTTCATTCGGCGCTTCTCCACTCCACAGGTGGATGAGATCAAGTCTAAAGAGCGCACCATCTTCTCCCTGGAGAAGGAGCTGGAGTCGGCCACATGCTTCATGCAGAGGCTGCAACTGCAGAAGGACGCCCTGGACGAGCAGCTCTTCCTGGTGAAGGAGGCCGAGTGTGGCCTGGGAAGCCCCAAGAGGGAGATCCCTGGGCGGGCAGGGGATGGGGCCGAGCACTGTGGCAGCCCGGTAAGGATCCGGAAAAAGTGGTGGAGAGGCAAGGAGGAATAGATCAAGGAAGCAAACAGGGAGGGGTGAAGAAACTGAGAATGGGGGGAGAAATGGAGGGATGGAGATATATTCTAATGTGGGGGGGAAGGATAGACTGACCCTGTACGAGTTTTTGGACATTATTGTTGCTAGATAAAAAAAAAGCTCCTTCACCTCTGACAAGGAATGTGGTGGACATTTTTGCAGTAACTGTGACTGTATCTCCAACCAAATATTGCATAACACCAATGGTAAGTACTTTAACAACGATCTTTGTGATCCGTCTGTCAAAAGGCAGCTCACTAGTCGACGTGCCTCAGGATAGAGTGATACTAGACCCAAGGCAGACACCTTTTATACAGGATAGTTATAACATTTGTCAATTCAATCAGTATATGTCGGTCACAAAGTCCTAACTAAGATCAAGTAATCAATAGTTTGGCTTCATCCTGACTCAGGATAAAGGTCACCCTTATGGTTTCGAAAACTAAGCAGTCTCCATTGTTCCTCACTGCGTTTATATTTATGTTGTCCAATTATGAGGACATCCTGGACTTTCTAATGACCTCACAAATGTGAACAACCTCAATTATAGCTGTGTAATTATTGTTAGTTACTAGAACAACAAGTTAACTATACACTTAAGTTAAGTAAACATTGTCCTTGATGGGAAAACGATTTATATTCTTTCCCTCTGTTATTATGTCACACTAACCTACCTACCTTCCGTTAGAAAATCATTTATCAGTCATAAGAGGAGACAGATACCTGTGTTCTGTACCTCATGGAACACACACTAACATTTTGGTCAAAACTGTTTTATAACAAACTGTCAAGTGAGAACCAACCACATGTGCTATACACATTTATGGTGTTAAACTTTCTTAAATACAGTATTGTAGACTTGTGTCAAGTCTAATATCTGTTATATTTGAAGCCTTGAAGAAAGTTACGTAGGAGAAGATAGTTACTTTATAGTAACTATTATTAGTAACTAGTTAACTTCTCTTCAAATATCCTTTATAAACCTAGTTATAAACACTCCAACTCAGATTTGTATTACTGTAGATTAAAATACGTAGCTTTTAAGTCATTGCATTTATGATAAGATTTGTTTTATTTTGTCTGCCAGCGGTTTTATGAGTGAAAAAATAAGGCTTACCTGATATTCTGACCACCAAGGCAGGCAACACTGTTGATGCTGCTCACTGTCCAAGTCCTGTTTCTCTGTCAACTTTTCAAGGAGGTTTAAATAGTGGGATGCTCTGGGAAAAAAAATCCAATCCACAGTCGTGAGAAATTGTCTGTTAATAATTAAATTAGTTATGGTTTATTCCTCGTGATTTGCATTTCTGAGATAGGGGCCCATGTCCATTTCGATTGTTGGTCAATTCTTTGGGTCTCAGTTTATTTCTTCATTCCACTTTACATGTTACCGACAGTACATTAATCACAGCAGGAATTAAGTTATTTTCGGCTTGACACAACATGTTAGGCAAGGTTGCATTCTGCTCACTTTCATAATGCAGTTTTGCCTGAAACTTAGCTAATGTGATCGTTTCAGGACATGCGAAGGAACCAGAGACGCATGGCTGACCTGAACTCCACCATCCGCAAACTGGAGGACCGCAACTCCCTGCTGGTGGACGAGAGGAACGAGCTCGTAAGACCTGCTCTGAGCTTCCATCTATGGAGACACACACACACACACGCACACACACAGCATTATAGGCTTCTTTTTTTTTTACAGTACAAGCACATAACCTGGGTAACCTTAGCAACAGTAGCTTACATACTAATACCTGCACACAATAATTACTACAGTGAGGTTTACAGAACTTAGTTGTAGTCAACCCAAAACGTGATGCTCCCGCCCTCCCTCCCTCCCTGTGGCCCCCTGCTCATAGCTGAAGCGTGTACGAGAGTCGGAGAAACAATGCAAACCCCTGCTGGAAAAGAACCGGCTCATGAGCAAGAGGAACGATGATCTCACACAGACCCTCCAGCGCCTGGAAGACAAGCTCAAGGTCCTGGCCAAGGAGAACCTGGAGATGGTGAGGAGAACCACAGTCCTCTCCAACAGTAGTCTTCAACCCTGGTCCAAGGGGCCCACTGTCCTGTATGATTAAGATGTTTTCCTGCTGTAACGCACCTGATTCAAATGATGGGTCGTTATCAGGCTTCCGCTGAGCTTGATAACGACTCTTTCATTTGAATCAGGTGTGTTGGAGCAGGGAAACATCTCAAACATGCAGGACAGGGGTTCCCTGAGGACAGGGTTAAGAACCACTGATCTAGAACATGCAGGACAGTAGGCTCTGTGGACCAGAGTTGAAGACCACTCATCTACAACATGGTGGTCTGGTGACCCCATTTGTAGGCCTATCTAATGCCTGAAGGCAAGCTTGTATATAATTGCTTTTGACTCTGGTTCATGAACTCAGTTAGGATGAGTCAGTTATCGTGACAGTTGTGTAGAATCATCTCAGTATAGTATGTCGTGTTATCCCTACTTAGAGTTGCCATGAAGGAGCTGTATGATGACCTGTCAACCATGTTCTTTTATCAGATACATGGGGACCTATATATAACCTTCAACCATGCTGTCTGGTGGCAGTTATCTAATTCTAATACATTTATCATGGAGTCACCATCTACAATGTGCTGTAAGTCTGTAGCATTACAGCAAGGGGTTGCCTTGAAGACACTGACTCTAAGGGCATTCCTGTGTGTGTGTCTGTGTGCCTAGAAGGAGAAAATTGTCTCTCATCCGCCACTGAAGAAACTCAAGTCCCTCAACGACCTGGACCAGGCTCACGACGAACAGGAGATAGAATTCCTCAAGATGCAGGTCCTGGAACAGCAGAATATGATTGACGAACTGACCAGAGTGAGTCAGCTCTTCACGTTTACCGTACCGGTCATCTTTTCTATCAGTCATATTTCATTGCTTGTGTTTAAGCAGAGTATGCATTTGGGGACAATATTAGCAGAAAAGATACATGCGGTATAAAATATACAGATGAAATATAAATTAAAATATTTTAGTTTTGTTTACACCCAACACATGATAGACGTTGTGCCTTCCTTAAAATAGATCTGAATGGATTGAAATTGTAACGGTACATATATATACAGAGATCATTGTTCCAGAGCAGGGCATATCATCCATGCTTTCATGACCATTATTCAATGACACCAATGCTTGATCGGAGCAGAGTTAAACCATCCGATCACCAGAGAGGATCTCCTTGATTAGATCTCTGACAGCTATGGCCTGGTGTTTTTCCCATGATTCGTGTTTAGTGTTTACTAGTAATGAATAGTTCCTTTGTTCTAGTAGTGTGATGAATGTTCATTCAATACTATGTTGCAGGATAGAGAAAAACTCCTACGGAAGAAGAGACATAAACGAAGCTCTCGGCCAATCAAGGTAAAGTATTTTAGAAAAAAATGTTTTTACCGACCAATGAATCCCTGATAAACATGACGTTCTGTCAGTCGTGTGTCCTGCACGGAGATTGACAGCTCACGGTTGTGGTGGTCGGGGGCGTGTTCCACAGAGACACATAGTCGTGGACACATTCTACGGATACGATGAGGAGTCCATGGACTCCGAATCGTCCTCTGTGGCCTCCTTCCGCATGGACCGCACCCCGGCCACGCCTGACGAAGACCTGGACGTTGTGAGTGTCCACACTCCTACTCTAACCCTAACTCCTGCTGTCTGGGGTCCATCTATCTCTCTGGATCCCCCCCCCCCTCGGATTCCATTCGATTGATGGTTCCAGTTCACCAAGCTGCCAATGAGTGTTTGCCTCCCATGACCGAGCCCTTGTGTACCATGTGTTCCAGGGGCTGGCCAATGAGGAGTCGGAGTTGCGTTTCCGCCAGTTGACCAGGGAGTACCAGGCGTTGCAGCGGGCGTACGCCCTGCTTCAGGAGCAGAAGGGAGGGGTGCTGGACGCTGAGATGGAGGCCAAGGTAACCTGGCTCGGAGAGCACGCTATACTTCCTGGATCCTTACAGGGTGCAGCTGTTAGTTTTGCTGCTGGGGTGCTCCACCTAATGCTGGGGATGTGCTGGTGTGTTGCAGGCTCAGGAGCAGCTACATGCAGACGTTCTCAGGTACAAGGCCAAGATCGAGGACCTGGAGAAGGAGCTCACGCTCAGAGGACAGGTATGGATCTGCTTTCCAACTGACACAGTACTCTCCAAACCCTAACCCAACACTCTCTCGATGCCCTCCCAACCCTAACCCAACACTCTCTCAACACTCCCAAAACGAACCCAACATTGTTTCAACGCTAACACAACACTGACCCAACGCGGTTTCAAGACTGACCCAACACTAACCCAACACTGGCCCAACTCTGTCCCAATGTGTGTAAATGGTCCTTTACTAGTATATTTTATGAAGCCTATTGGGCAAAAGCAGACTGTGAAAAGTCATTAGAGCTCCAGAGTCTGGCATCACTGATCAAATGGTGATTAAGCTTGACGAGATGAAACGGCAACAGACCCAGCCGTTGAGTATTTATTGATCCTGTTGCCATGCAACAACAATTATAAATCAGGGTCATCGTCATGACGCCAATGAGCATCGCCTTTTCCAGTAGGAGTACTGTCCGTGACAAACGGTTGCCATGGGAGACTTTGAACATTTCAAATATCAGTTACATGAATGTGCCCCCGGACAGTGCGTTCCTTATTCTGACACGCACCCATACCCACACACACACACACACACACACACACACACACACACACACACACACACACACACACACACACACACACACACACACACACACACACACTTGCTCACACTTGTCTGTTCTCTCTCAGGACTCCAAGTGGGTGGAGGAGAGGCAGCTCTTTCTCCGCAGGAACCAGGAGATTTTGGACAAGGTCTGCTTCCTGTCGACACTCGTAGAATTAGAACCCATAACTGTTGCTTTACTTTGCTCGATTTCTAGGAAACATTCTGCTATATTTCTTATTTCCCTCTGTGTTTGTGCAGATGGAGAAGCTGGATGCTGAGTCTAATCGCGTTCATCAGGAACTCCAAGACTCCAAGGACCAGAATGAGCTGCTGGAGTTCAGGATACTGGAACTGGAGGTGACCCATCACGACTCACAGTAGAGTAGGCCTTTATATCCCCAATAAGGCACAGACAGCAGTTACGGCAATCTAAATACACTTTTCAGTACCTACTTTATATTTAACGATGTGTATTACGCAGTGAAAGACGTCAGTTCTGGCTGACGATTTAGTTTGAGATGTAGTTTATGCATTTTCAACAAGCTGACAAAGCTGACATTAGTCATTCAAACTTAATTTAGAAAAACGTTGTGGGAGTAAAAAGTAGAGATCCATGCAAACTGCCATCTTGGACACACATACACAAACAACAACACACTCACACAAACAACAACACACTCGCATTGTTTTCAGTATCTTCCAAGCACATGTAGGCCACAGGCGTGAAACACATGATAATGGGCCTACAGCACAGGCAGCATAAGTGCTGCCAAAATGCTAATCAGTTGCAGTTCTCTCCCCAGCCAGGCACCAGACTCCAGACACAGGTCTTTGTGCTCCTTTCTGCTGCAGTGCAGATACTGCAGAGTCCACATGGCATAGTGCTGCTGCCTAGTGGTTCGAGACGAGCACAGCAAGGAACCCGACCATCCACAGACTAATGCCTTTCAAGCCAGCAGAACCGCAGACCTGAATGCATACCGTCGAGACACCTTCTGATACGCTGTTCGCGGTTCCCCCTCCGCTCGTCGAGCTCGTCTCGGCGTAGCGGGGGGGGAGGACGTGTTCTACAGAACGACTGTAGAGGGAGACGAGGGAGGAGAGAGAAGGTTCTGATGTGTCCGTTTGTCGTCCCCCCCCCCCCAGGAGCGAGAGCGGCGCTCCCCGCCGTTCAACCACCTGAGGATGCACCCGTTCTCCGAGGGCGTCAGCGCCCTGCAGATCTACTGCATGAAGGAAGGGGTCAAGGTACACCCCCGGCCACATGACCGTCACATGACCAACCGCTGGTTATAGGCCTTTCACACCTCCACATACCCATCACATTAAGTATGATAAATACTCTTCTTATTGTGTGTGTGTGGTTGTTCTGCCCCTAGGATGTGTGTATACCTGACCTGATCAAGCTCCTTGATATTCTGGGTGACAACGGGGTGAGCGTGTTCCCTGACAACCAGCCACCATATTATTAAACATAACACAAATATAAAATGTGCCATCATATCTATTATTAGTATAATTTTTATATATTAAATGTTCTTTTTCTGTTCGCTTCACGCCGTTTCCCATGCAGAACCTTCGCAATGAGGAACAGGTGGCCATTATCCAAGCCAGCACGGTGCTCTCTTTAGCTGAAAAGGTACGTGTGCTCATGGGGAAGTTAACGGCATAAGGTTTCAACGCGGCGCTTGGCAGTTCTTCGGGGCGGCAAAGTGGACACACTCAGCCCTTCTCGGCTCCGTGTCGTTAGATGGGTATCAGCGAGAAGGTGACGTCACTGCTTCTGCTTGTTGATCCCAGAGTGTTTTCCGGAAGGGGAACACGCAACGAGTAGAGAATCTTGACGCAGCATGAGTCATACATGTAGCTAGTGGTCTGGCAGTGGCACGGGTGGCTTGTCATGACTGGGGCCTTTCGGTGGTGTGTGTCTCCCCCTAGTGGATCCAGCAGATTGAGGGCACCGAAGCGTCGCTGCACCAGAAGATGATGGACCTGGAGATGGAGATGGTGAGAGCTTCTCTCCATCCACATCACACTTATATACTTCATAGGAACAACGTGACACAGATAATTGGTTTAATCACCATAACCCTTTGCCTGTGTGTGTGCGTGTGTGTGTCGGTTCCCCAGGAGATGTTCTGCAAGCAGAAAGGCTATCTGGAGGAGGAGCTGGACTACAGGAAGCAGGCTTTGGACCAAGCCTACCTGGTGAGCCTTCCCCAAGGGGTCACCACCCTGACCTCCACCTGCCACCACAGACAGCACAGCAGCACTCTGTTATACCAATCCTCAATTCCGAGGACAGAATTCAGCCTTTTCAGCCGCCATCCCTCACTTCCTGTTCCTCCCCCTCTGCCCCCTCCCCCTCTGCCCCGCAGCAAATCCAGGAGCTGGAGGCCACGCTGTACAACGCCCTGCAGCAGGACAAGGTGATCGCGTACGGCGAGCCGCTGGACGAGCGGCAGAAGGACGAGCTGCGCACGGCCGTGGAGAAGCTGCGCCGGCAGATGCTGAGGAAGAGCCGCGAGTACGACTGCCAGATCCTCCAGGAGAGGATGGAGCTGCTGCACCAGGCGCACCAGGTAACCCTGGCCCCTGGCCCCAGGCCCCAGGCCCCTGGCCCAGCCAGACACCACCTCCCCCTGGCCCCTTCCACTCCTCACCTCCCCCTCGGATGTCGGGTTTCCCGAAGCACCGACATGCAGTTCCAGTCTTATCCAACAGAGGGCAGGGATTTCCGTTATTGTTCCGAGAAGGACTCGAGAGCAGATTTGTGCGCCAGACTCCCACACAGATGGCGATCACGCCACTCTGCCTCCCTCCGTACAGGAAGCTTTCATCATCACCTGCCAGCCCTTCACATGCAGCCTCATCTAGTCTTACTTCATGCAGCTCAGAGAGTACTGGCAAGATCCCAGATGTACCAAACCAGTGGATTGTAGTATAACTCAACCTCGCCCTCTTCAGAGAGTTGCAGTACCTTTTCAGAGATGTTGCATGGTGGTGATGTCATGTTTGCTGCAGACTACTGATTGGCAAGCCTCTCTCAGCATAGGTTTACGAAACATATGTGTATGAGCTCACAGTCAGACGGCATGTGAAAAGGGGATGGAAATATTGAAGCCTGTGCTCACCAAAGAGCACCCCCCATATTCTAACTTGACTTGACTAACTTCTCAGAGAATCCGAGACCTGGAGGACAAGACGGACATCCAGAGGAGACAGATAAAGGATCTGGAAGAGAAGGTAAAATGGCCGCCGGGTCTTCCTGCAGGGTGTCGTTGTGCTCCCCCTTCCTGTGGCTCTGGCCTGTCCTGCCGTGACACCGGTTTAAACCCTGAGGACTTAAAAGAGAGCTAAAAGACGGCGTGTGCGCTGATGTGCCCCTCAGCCTGTCGTCTCTGTCCCCCCCGGTCACACATCACTGAGCTCTCCTCCCTCCCCCCTCCTCCTCCTTGTCACTCCACTTCACAGAACAGCAGATGAAGCCCAGACGATGATGAGGCATTAGCCAGTCTCTCCTCCACTCCCCTGCCCCGTGTGACTCGTTAGCTCAGCACTTTTCGCCGTTGGGTTTTGGAACCTAGTAAAGTACAGATGCTCTCCTGCTCCCAGCCCCCCATGCTAGAATGTTCCTGTGCTCCTGTCTGTTCTCTTAACACACACACACACGCGTGCGTTGTTCTCACTCTCTCTCTTTATCTCTCCTTTCTCCCCCCCCCCTCCCTCCTTTCCAGTTTTTGTTTCTATTCTTGTTCTTTTCTCTTGCCTTCATCCTCTGGCCTTGATGTCTGTGGCGTTTACTGCGGCCGAGGTGAGTGTGTGTGTGTGTGTGTCGGGGGGGGCGGGGGGCTGGTGGTACAAACGCACCCCGCTCTCCTCTTTTCCTTTACTCTGTTGTTTTCCGTGTTGTTCTCCCCATCGCCCGGCGACCGTAACGACCCGGCAGCGCTCGCAGCAGTGATGTCATCCCTGTCGTTTAGCCAGTGTGGCGTTCCAAGGGTGGGATTCGGAAATGTTCTTCATTTGGGGAATCCTAGAACATAGTGTAACCAAATGCATTCCCCTAATCCCTAACTCCCCACTAGCCAGTGTTCATCTGGGACCATCCCGTCTAGTTCTTGTTTTTTCAATCACGGCATCTTTTAATCTTTGTCCTTTTGCCCAGAGTGGGCTTTGAGTAGTTAAACCATGTCACGACGTGTTACTTATAAGCTTTGTTTTGTCAGCTGACTGTGACTTTGTCTGTGAGCTCGTAGCTCTCCCTGTGGGACATGACAAGAATGTGAACATATCCCTGTTCTTCTGCTCTCTCCATTCTGAGACGCTCTCTCTCTCTTTATCTCTCTCTATCTCTGTTTTTTGCAGATCATGTGGCAGCTTGGAGATTGTGTTTGTGACTGCACCGGTTTTTCTTTCATGGCCGAGCGAGTCGTATTCGTGGCTCGTGTTGTAAAAGTGAGTGAAGGTAGACGTTTTTGGTTTTGTTCGTTTTTTTGGAGACGGGACGCAAGGCGAACGCTCAGACGGGTTATTTTTGGGGGTCTGCTCTCCGAGGACACGCTGTTTATGCTGCACTGGACTCACTGGCCTTTGGAACGTGGACCTTCTCAACTCTGTGGGGGGGGAACTGGAACCCTGCGCTGATCCTGAACACACACACACACTCACACTCTCACTCGCTCACATATTCGCATGCACACAGAGATTGGATACAGATAGGTGCAGACACAAAGATGCATACACGGATTGTAAGACCACTCGCGGACATCGAGGAAACCAAAGTCTGGGAAATCTTATCTCTGCCATGCAGGGTAGTGCGACGCCCCTCTTCACTACAGCCAGACCACTTACTGTAGACCTCACCATACCATACCAGACCAGACTGCATCCGTCTTCTGCTCTTTTCGTCTCCAGTCCTCTCTCCGTCTCTCTTCTTGAGCTGGCATGGATGCATATCTATGTGAGCAGAGTGGAGAGCTGATTGAGGACCTGCGTGACGATGACTGAGTGCTCTTCTGGTCAGCAGGCCCCTCCTCTGGTCTCTGGTCTCAGGTCAGCTGATGTGGACCCCCCCCCTCCTCAGACCCCGAGTAGACTGGACTACGGAGAGGGACATGGGACAATCTGGACGGCATGTCCCTAGAAGCAGGCCAAGTTCAGGGCAAAATGGAGGGACTGTGGGAGAGGAGGGAGGGGGAGACAGAAAGCGAGAGAAGACAGAGAGAAGATCCACAATGTGTTCACCCCCCCCCCCATGTGTTCTTCTCAGCAGACGACCCCTCGTGCTGAAACCCACACTTTATTTTTCCAAAATCAACACAAAAAAAAACTGGACTCGGCAGTGATTTCTTTATTTTTTAACAGTCCAAGCAAATCGACATGTACTGTACCAAAATGTCCACAGGCATACAAAAACATCCTTATTGATTGCTGTGTAATATATACATTTGTTGATATGTACATGTGTCTTGATAATTTCCTGTAGACTCGTACCTTCTTTCTGTGAATATTTACGGTACATTCCCCTTTGCAGCTTGAACAGTAGAATTACTTGGCAGTTGACAAACGACCCAAAAGTATAAATTGATATGTTTATTGTGGTGACAGCTGCGAAAGATTTCCCGAAATTGTACTAAACTTTAAAAATGATCTGGTTACGAATATTCTCCTACACTTCTTACAGTTTTTTCACATGCCCTCTCTTTTCTGCTTTATACCAGCAGGGGTTGCTTGGCTTCTACTGAATGACATTTAACACTCTTTTAAAGTCATCTATCTTCTCTGAATTTGTACATATGTCCCTGATCTCTCTTTCCCCACCAAACTCTGACTTCAGGAAGTGGCGTGGAGGCAGTTTGAATTCAAAATGTTTTATTCACTAACTCACTGCTCAAAGGGGTGTCCGTGTTAAGTTTGTAAACGGAACTGCTTTCACCGAAAACAATCGCTTTCCTTTAACTGAAGGAATGTCCCTGTAGTATTTAGTCAAGTTAATACTACATTGTCAGGAGCAGCTGTGATGTATGGTATAATGGAATCGTAATAGATGCCTGCTGACAAACCCCAACCTAAACACACACACACAGTATGTCAATCAGCTGAAATAGGAGAAAGTCAAGTGGCCGTAAGAGTAAACCCGTTCTGGGTCTCTTCTTTCTGCCGGGGCAGTGTGCTGCAATATTAACCAGCTGCAGTGAGACCTCCTCCCAGCCATGTTCACCTGAGCTCCCTGGTCCTCCACAGCACCTGTTCAAGGCTCTGGAACACCACGGCCTCCTCTTTCATCACTGAACATGGGTCTGCTTCAGTTACCTTACCCAGGGGAGGGAGTGACACTATTTTCGAGCAAACTCAGCTAACTAGCGATTGCCTTAAATGCGCTTACAGTAACCCCCCTCCTCCTCCTCCTCCCCCCCCCCCCCCCATCAATTCGTATGTTCTTTTCTAAGGGATGTATTAATTTTGTCAGCTACTATGATCATGTAATGTAATGTACATTTTCTCTGTTCACTGAAGACATTGTTTTGTAAATCTTTGCCCCTCTGTCTTCCAACGAGACTTTACCCCCCCCACCCCCTACTTTCAAGTATATTATCAAACGGACAAAAATGAATAAAGAAATAAAAGTTCATGGCCTTCGATTCCGGACCATCCCTTTGTTTTCTGTGCACCTTCGAAGTGCTGATCTCGCTCGTTTCATGATGATTGGGTTTTCTCTGTGGGGCTGAACGCTGACGTCACCCAGAACAGCTACCCTCCAGTTCACAATTAATGGAATCATCCATCGATATCGGAAAGGGAAATGGATTTTAGTCTCGGTAGGTAATGGTTATGACTGCATGCTCTGCATGTCCTTCACTTAGCCATGGTCTGACAACCGTGTCCATAGAACTTTGTACTTAGCCATTGTACACTGACATCAGTCCAGAACTCATGATCATGTATTAATGTACAAATTATTCCAGGTGTGTTTTGCAAACTCATTTCTACTGACTTTTTACATTGGTAATCAGGTTCTGGAAAAGAATAATCAAGCAACAAGTCACTGGGGTGCCCAATTTCACACACACGCACACGCACACACACACACACACACACACACACACACACACAGACACCGTTTCTGGTGGAACATCCTCTACTGTCATAACCTCCACAAACAGAAGTAAAAGTCCCTGTTCTCTCTCTGATTTCAAAAGCAGATGCATCTGTTTCAGGGTTGTGGTGCTTGGCGTGGGCAGCTTGGCCAGCTCTCTGCAGCAGTCAGTCCAGGTCGGGAGTCTGTCCTCTCACTCAGTCTCTCTGGCCTGGCTGCGCACGAGTAGAATGGAGGCTTTGAGAGCAGTGTGTCACAGCGCGGCCAGAAAACCTCAGCCATGAGTAGAGTTATAGTTCTCTATCCAGCCACCTTTCAGCATGCTGTTTCAATGACATACTGCAGAGGTCATTCTGTGTGGGACAGAATTGGTACAGTCTCCAAGACAAAGTACAAAACAGAAAAATGATTTCAGACATTCTGCCAGAATCCCCCCCTGATGTATTCCTTGTTTATTCATGGAAATAGCAGGCTATATTTCCCCACTCAGCATAAAAGGCCCCTCTGCTGCCCTGGTCCATTAGACCGCTCATCCTAACCTGCTGTTGTGCTCTCCTGAACCTGCTACATGATGTCATGTACAGTGCACAAGTCACTTTCTGTTGTGTTAAAGATGTCTTCACAGGGTGTATGCACCTTATGGTCTACCAGACCAGTAATTGATTTGATAATCCGTCTCCACGGGAGCCAGACAAAGGACTTCCAGTTCGACCAGGCCACTTCCTTCTGGACTCTCATGTCATTAAAGCCACTCTAACTGCATTTCTTGGCCAGCCCTCCCCAGGATGCAGCTGTCCTGCTCTACGGCTCCTCACAAACAGCCTCAGCATTTATCCATTGTTCTCCGCCCAGGCTGATGATATGTCAGTGCACCCGTCAATCATCCCCCAGCACCATCACCACAGCCAATCGACTGAGCTGAGGGCGGAGCTGGAGTTCGGAACGAGTGGGGGATATGATGGACAGGCCCTCCTTCGTATACCGTATGCGATCTTGTGTTGAATGCCGTTGACAATATCAGCAAACCGTTGCCATTCAAATGGGTGTACTATGCTCTTTGGATGTGGTGGATATCAGATCCATAAGACAGACTAACCCACCAAATTATTCATGCGCTTGATATGGCTTGAGGGGATTGGGTGGGACCTATGTCTTATCTGGCAGCCCTGAATCACGCCTGACTGAATGTGGTGCACTTAGGTAAGCTGTAACCTGAGACCTCGAGTCTTCATTCCATAGCCCCCACATCTATCCATTTTTAATAGTCTGATGGCCGACAATCTCCATGTGTGCTCTAGGCTTGGCCGGTGTTGCTTCCTGTTGTGGGTTAAAAGGCTCATTAAGTGTGAAGCTTTCTGTGCTATTGCCATGGCCTTGAAGTGCCAACTCCTTGCAGGTTTGTTTAAAATCAGCTGCTCAACCTGCCATGTATTTTCCTGAACGCATTCAAAGGGCACATATGAGAAGATTAGAAAACAAATGATTAGTTAACACTGGATTTGCCAAGACTGTGTTAATATATAGACTATTCAGCAGTTCAGGCAAATTCACTAGAAATCATAGAAGAATGCTGGCCAATGACTTCAGCTAATTAGGTTGAGCTCCATCTGAGTGAGTTAGAGAGTGTGATGTTGGCTGCTGCCTGTTCCTGCAGCAGCATCCTGTTTCTTCCACATACGGTATCTTGTAGAATAATATAAGTCAGCTAACTCTTATTGTAGGTCTTGTGATGGCAGCTTTTTGGCTAACCCTATGATAAAGCTTCGCAGGAAGGCTCTTTGATCTCGCTTTTTGGAAGCATGGGGCCCTCTCCCTCACATTAAAGACAGCCATACGCTCGCTCACTCACACAGTTTTGCACACATACACACACACACATAAGAACACACTTTTAAATATGTTAGGAGGTGTTCATTTTTTCATTGGCTACATTTTGGACGGTCTTTCTGTTGGTTCCCGCTGACCAGCAGTCTGTCACTTTGGGTTAAACCTGCATTCCCGCTGACTGGACCGCTTGTCTAAATTCTGCTAAGTAATCGTTTGAAAGTGATTGCTGTCTCTTGCAAGTTTCCTGTTAAAGAAACTCTGTTTTTACAAGAACAGGCAATCAGGCATGTCACCCGCGTTTCCGGTCCCTTATTCCCGCTATCGTACCAGGACGCATCAGGTGTGCCAACATCGACCATCATGTGGTGCTGAAAGGACAGCGCCTCGAAAAGGCGTGGCGCAGGAGACTTGTAATGACAGCAGATGGCAATACTGTAGCACAAACTGCTTTGCTAACAAATTCAAAAAATCAATTTTCAGTTGGGTAAAGTATATATAGGCCTACATATAACAATATAAAACAATAATTTATTATATGGTCGTGCATACGTCTGATAAGGCAGCATTTACATAA
The DNA here is from genome assembly GCF_038355195.1 of Osmerus mordax. Classification (NCBI taxonomy): domain Eukaryota; kingdom Metazoa; phylum Chordata; class Actinopteri; order Osmeriformes; family Osmeridae; genus Osmerus; species Osmerus mordax. The sequence goes on from NC_090068.1 coordinate 6,695,172, forward strand.
AAATTCTTTACAACTTTACCATGTAAGCTAGCTACCAATTTTAGTCTACTCATTATTGCATGGATAAAAATGAAGGAAACGCTGGAACGGTAAAAAAAATCTATCGCTGGTGAGATCACTTTGTTGTCATGAGACTGGGCAGCACTGCCACCCCTGGTTAGGAAACTCAACTCCTGCTGCGTCTCTCTTGAGTTTCCAGCAGAGCGGGGACAGTTATAAACGACTACTTGCCTACTTTCGACCTCTTTCCCCACGTCAACAGCCGTGCACCACTATGGCAGAACGCAAGTGGAATACGGAGAAGGAAGATGACTTGCCGGTTTATCTTGCACGTCCGGGAACAGCTGACCAGGTGCCCCGACAAAAATACGGGGGGTTGTTCTGCAACGTTGAAGGAGCTTACGAAAGTAAAACCATAGATTTTGATGCTCTAAGCGTCGGTCAGCGGGGCTCGCGAACCCCAAGAACTACTAAACGGGAGGCAACAAATGAGGCAAGGAGTCCTACAAGTGACAAGAGCTCTCCCTGCGAAGAAAGTGTCACGCGACAGGAGACCAAGCACTCAGGCGTTGAAATACGAACAACTGGTGGCAAAGAAGTTCTACAGAACCTAGGTGATGAAAAGGTAAGCATTACTGTCCCTGTCATGACAATGATACATTATCAGTGCTGTTATAACTACATCTTTAAGCGATGGTTTCAATTTGCACATCACAAAATGTCCAGTATGTATGTTTTCCTATTCAGATGTACTGTACTGTGAATTTTAAGGATTGTTGCGCCTCACATGAAAGGGCTTCTGTACAGAAGCATGTGCACATTCAAGGGGTTGAATTTAGCCTCCTGCATCCGGACACTAATGCATTATTTAAGACAGAGTTCGTCCTGTGTCCTTCTGTCACCCAGACTTCATATGAAACTTGTCATTGTAGGAAAGACAAAGAATTTCAACATCCGAGCAACTAGTTGACAACACATCCTGTATATCCAACAGTAAATCATTGGTGTAGCCTACATGTCCTTCCTCCTTCTGTACTTAATGAGGAAGATACCTGCCCTCCATATTGGAAACAGAATGCTCCAAGACAGAAGCCCAAAGGCAGGTTGAATAAACGTGTTGGAGTCTGATTCATTTGGAACCCTGGCTCATTGGTCATTTGTAAATCACAAGCCTTTCATCGTGTTGCCACGGAATTAGCTTCAATTGGTCATGTGGAAAAGTTGTGGTCGGAAAAAACAGAGAGCCAAACCTAGGCCTGCAGCCAGAGAAGCACTGATGATGTTAACACAAGACCTGCTCAGTCCCATAATTTAGACCCGAGGTCTCCAATAAAAACGTTTTCATGAAGCAGAACTGTGTAGAATTAGTATCATAGTATTGTGGTGTCGCGTGAAAGACTCATATCTCATATATCTCACATTATATTCTTGTTCAACAACTCAAAGCTACATTTATATTGAAATCCTGCTTTTAAACTGAAACACAGCTTCACCGGTTCTGCCCTAGATTATTCCAGTGGTTCAGTACCAGCTGTGTGTATCTAGCATCAAGCTCTGTCACAGGACACCTTGGGCACCTCAAACTACAGGCTGTCCTTTGTTCCAGAGAGGTTACTTGTAGAAAGAGAGAGAGAGAGAACTATACCCATCAGATGACAGAAGTCATGAATCCAGCCTTTGTCTTTAAGTGTAGCCATCGTATCACCATGACCTAACGTGGTGGGATTTTACCTGCAGACAGTGGTGCTCCATGACTTTTCACAGACCCCTGACCCCGACTGGATTTGTGGCCACATAAAAGCCTTGCGGTGGTCTGACACGTTGCGTTGTAATCTATCGAACGTTTCATCTCGCAGTGGCCTCGTTTGAGCTTCCGCGCAACACAAAGTGATGAATCACTGTGACCTGTCCTGCCTTGGTCTGCTGGCTCAGAGTGGAGGACAGCCATTAGACAGATTAATACTGACTATTCATACAGTATTGGAGCTGTTCTATTCTTATCTCGCACACACACACACACACACACACACACACACACACACACACACACACACACACACACACACACACACACACACACACACACACAGCGGTCAATAAGTTCAAAACAACCAAACCACATCAAGCCGAACACTGGTAACCAGATGGTAGGACACCAAAGAGGAAGAAAAAAAAGGAAAGAAGAGATAAAAACGTTCTTTTCCTAGTGAAGATGACACATGTACCCCCACCAAGAGCGTCCGTACCCCACGTCAACCAATGAGCTCGTTCACAGCAAGGATCCCTTTCGGTGTCGGTTAAGATGAACATCTCCCACGCAACATCTCCGCTGGCAGCGCAGCGACAGACCCGAGGTGTCACGACATCATCATTAACTGGTCACCGTGTGGCCAGACAGGGAACTGCGTCCGCAGCTGCCCAAGGCGGGGGAAGGATGCTGAGTCAGTTGAGCGTGTAGTCGTGTTCGTGTTGTTCCTATCAAGAGGTGTGGGGACATCAGAGGGACAACAAAGACCCTGCCAGACAGTGCTGGCTCCTCGCATTCTAACCAAGCGCTTCAGCCACTTTCTCCCTTTGGTCTCCGAAGCACATTCGGAAAAGATGTGCTGGAGCAGTTGTTCATTTAGTGTCGAAGGCTTTTTTTCGCGCCCAGACCTTCTGTTGTGGGAATGTAGGGTGCTGAACAGTTGCGGTACACAGTACACGTAGAGTATGTGAGGACACAGGAAACTTGGGGGAGAATACGTGTCGAGTTGCTTCGATGATTCTCCTACTTCTATTTACAGTACAGGCCCCTCCCACAGTGTGTCTGTGCCTAAGATCCACAGGAGGGGGGGGGGGGTCAAGGCTGCGGGGGTGGGGGGGTGTAGGGGTGGGGGTGTTCCATCTTTGTCCTCTCCCCTCTTCCGGGTGATGTCACAGCCCAGCTGCCGCTCTTACCACACACACCCTCCCTGGAATTTCTGTCAGGCTGTGTGTGTGTGTGTGTGTGAGTGTGCGTGTGTGTGTGTGTGTGAGAGAGAGTGGGTTAGTGAACTCTTTGATCTACTGAGTAGGGGGTGTCTGTCAGAGCCCACTTGTATGTCTCGCCAATACAGTACACACACCCAGATTCGTCACATCTTTGCTCAGACATGACATAATGATTCATACTTTCGAAAATTACACACTGGACAAACACTATTCTACATTTGAAGGCAAAAGAATAACAGTTTCATGTATTTCTGTGAGTCTCAGTGTTTCTCATTGTAGTCCAGTCTTCGTTATGACTATCCAGTTAACTGTGTGAAGAGTAAATTCACTCCGCAGGGCTGCAGAACGTTGAGGCAACACCCCCAGCAGATCATATCCATGACCGGACCTGTCAACAGAGTGCTGGGAGACAGAGAGAGGCATGACTCAGCTACACACTTCCTGTTTTCATCCGATACCTCTATCGCATAAACTCTTCCGAAATCATCGGTGAAGCTTTAGAGCTTTGATTAAGTTATATTGCGAGACAGTTCTTTAAGACGCATCTTTGTCTACGCACACTCAAACACTCTCACTGCTGTTTTATAATCAAAGAGCTCTTTATGGGTGCATTAGTAGGGGGGTTGGGGGTTGAGCTGATGGGATGAGTGGAGTACTGAGGGAGGGGGGTTACTACAGGACCCAGACAATAGAGACACATGGCAGGGTGGAGACTGCCTGTGTGGTGTGTGTGTGTGTGTGTGTGTGTGTGTGTGTCAGGGGTGTGGACAGACTGTAGGGTGGGAGAGGGAGAAGGGGGGGCTGGGGGCTTGGCGGGTGGACAGCTGTTACTCACCCCTAAGCCCCTCCTCTCTGTTCTTAAAAACAATGTACAAGCCAGTCTAGTCAATAATTGCCTAGATTATAGAACTAGATTAGCACTCTCACTCACACACAGCATCCCAATATTCAGTCTCTTGTAAGGTTCTGCCAAAGAAAGTCTATACTAGTATTGATCTGTATTTTAAGGTAAAAAAATGTGCCTTATGTAACAACTTCAGTGGTTCTCAGGGGAATCTCTGTTTTAAGCAGATTTTATTGCTTCAAATCCTAAATCAGTCTTGACATTGTTGTCGAGGCACTCGATTTACAATTAATAAACGGGATGTTCGGAAGTTTACAGTTGATGCAGAGGCATCATTTCTTAGTACGGCTATTCCAGCCATGTCCACGCGCCCACGCCCATCTCATCTCTGGAGGGAATACAGTAGAAATGTCGCTTGCACCAACCTCCTCCTCTCATTGGCTACCTTGGGCCGCACCTGCTGGTCTGATCAGTCCATCGGTGTATTAACTCTTGCGGTGATGCTCAGACAAAAGAATACTTGGGCCTGAAAAGAGCAAGGATCATGCTAATATAGCTACTTAAATATGAAGACGCAATGACAGCCCACACTGCATTGCAATCAAATATTTCCCGGATACATTCTTTTCCTTATAAGTTTATTAGGGTCAGTCGTTAAGTAGTGCTCCACAAACATTCAACAGTGTACCCCACTGTACTGTGGTCTCCAGCAGGATACCCGAGTCCTGCTGCACCAGATAGTGAGCGTCCTCTTGTGGAAGGACTTGTACACTGCATTCGGTGATATTTGAGGGAGGAGTCCGAAGGATAAGCGGCTTGACTGAGCGTAGACGCTCCAGCTCAATGCGAAGCACTTTACCATTGCGCTGCACAGAAAGAGGCGACCATTCCCTAATTTCCCACCCAGACAGTAGACACCGCAGCATCCAGAGGGGGATATTTAGAATCTTTGTTCAAAGGTGGAATCACTCATCGACCAATTATGTCTTATCAAGGCAAAAAGAATATTCCAAAGATCACAGTAAGTAAAACATTATATCTGCCTGACTAGCTGTTGCAACTTGCTTGGTTTAGTAAATCAGTGCTTATGTGTTTTTTTTCTTCTGTTAAGCCTCTATTCGCCACCATACGATTCTCGTACACATTTAGACGCATGCATTTCTTATCAATTTTGCATTTGTCTCCATTGTCAGAGTTTGGGCATTGCCGGTGCAAGATGAAATATACTATTGCAGTGTGAGATTGCATGATTGGCTGCCATAGTGACAGCCGGGGAGACAGAACAAGGCGTTTTCTTAAAGGTATCTTGCATCCTCTTTGTTGAGGTTAGATGGTTTGCCGTGCGCACTAGTACATGTGCCAACACCGGCTCATGTACCTGGATGGTTTTATTTTCAGGCCGATGCTTTTTCTTGTCAATTGTAATATTTTCACAAAATCACAGTCGAAAGTACTAGGACAGCGCTTTTTGATGAACACCGTAGAAATATATTTCAGAGTGAAGAGTATGATGACTAAAAAAAGCAATGAATAGGTATAAATGAGGGTATCGTATCAATTTAACTAACCTAAAAATATCAAAACACATTTCAATGTTCAAATACATGTTTTCAATGGGAGATTACAACAAGATATATTAACCCAACTGTGTGTGTGTAGACGGACGCAGTACAGAGAGAGAAAAAATCTCCCACGCCCATTTATGATCACTGGCTATAACCCGCATGTTAAATGGGGCATTCGGTCTAGATTCTGCAGCACCAACGCAGTGAAATAGAGCCAGGCTGTCTGTGCCTCAAGGGTTCGAGGTTGAGTCCAGGGCAGCGTAGCACAGATACATGGTGCCGCATAACGAGAGCATGCTGGAAATGGCTGCGACTTCATTGTTGCAGCTAAGGGCTCAGGGTGTTGTTCTGTTTCAGGGGAGAGACGCCCTTTGTCTCGTCTGATATTGGGGAGGGGGGGGGGGGGCTTGATACGGAATGGCCTGTAGGGGGTCCTGTGATTAGCACGGCATCGGTGTCGTGAATAAAGAACGATGAGAGGCTGCTTGAGTCTGTCTATTGCATTTATACTTTGACTTTTAAGGATGTACGACCTGCATGCAATTGCACCTGCTGCTTCTACAGAAGACTGTTCGCCCAACCTTTGGAAACACTGATGCTCTCCCTCTCTCTTATGACCTACATTGTGCTTTACCAGTTGGATCATCGGAACCCCAATTGACAAGCTATATGCCAATGGATTTGACAAGAGCATTTTAATCATTGTCAATCATCATAACCTTCCAGCCTGCCATAATATAGTTCGGCGGCCGCTATTTTACCTCACGACATGCAGAAATCACTCATAATGGGCTTCTTACTATACTTGGACCTCCAGTGTATCCTCTCTAGGCTTTTCTGCACTATAATTCCAGCTGTTTTCTCCTGTCTGAAGGCAGCAGCGGCCTAGTCAGATTTCTAGGTGTGGTTGACTTTTTCCATCTCCTCACAGAAGCCTAGTGTTGCACACCGTACATGTCATCAATAATCCCCTCCAGCTGGAAGCTGCATATGTGGGCAAGCCCGACAGGAGCTATCCGGGGGAAAGAGGCCTTATAGCTCCGTTTTTTTTCGGCACCACAAAACATGCCCTGTCTTCCCCATGTCGGCTGCAAAGTGGGCCTGACTGCAAGCTAAACACCCTGCTGTGGCCACCCTGCTATTGCCACCCCCCTCACCATGGCGACCGACGTAGGGCCGCGGAATAATACTACCCTGGTTACAGGCATTTTCCTGCTTCCTACATGGAGGCATTCCCCCTCCTCCTACTCTGGGAAGGAGGGAGGGTTGGGGGGGAGGGCAAGCAGGCCCCAATCACAAACAGATTGGAGTGTTAGCTACCATGGAAACCGTGCCTTAATCACAAAATCAAGACGCTTGCTACAGGCCCCCTCTGAAATTTGGCAGCCAGGCGATTCATTTGAGAGTGATAAGTCCTATTGTTTTGACTTTTCCATAAAGGAAAAGAAATGCCATGCACTTTTGAGCAAAGAGTAAATATTTTTGGTCACTAGGCAACAGTTATGGCTGAGACCGAGGCAATGACTGGCTCTCTGAGGCAGGATGACTTCCCTCTTCCGTGGCTGTCCGCTCTGCTCCGGTCAGCTCACACACAAGGCTCTCACTGCTAATGGACTCTCCTGTCCTGTCCTCTTGGCCCTGCATGTTTGGCTGTGGTATGTTCCCTGTGAGCAACACATGTTAGCTGTTCCCAGTCCAGCACTGCAGAAAGGGCTCCCAGAACTAGCTTGTTGCCTGCTCGTGTCCTAGATGTGTCTTCTTTGTCACTTTATAGTACACCAGCTAGGTGGAAAAAACCTGCGCAGCATTTTACTGTGACAAACATTCATCCTGTGGTCTATTTCTAGATTAATTGTGATGGCCGCAGGCTTACATAATGGTGAGAGAGGCCAGTTTCCTGCAGGAAGCTTCTTTCTCAGATGTCCCAGTATTCTGGAAGCTTGCAGCCAACACTATAGGGATAACTATCTCATGACAAAGTGCTGCTCGGAGAACTTTCCCGCTAATACCTGGCTTCCTGTTTCAGATAAACCTTTGGGAAAACTGATTTAGAGCAACTGTACTGTACGCAATCGTTCTGAGAATGTGGAACACGGGAAGAAAGATTATTGGGTGAATGGATGTTATCCATTTCTGACCTTTTCATGAATAAATGTGGTTTAGATGTACTTTTGTGTGGGTTACAATGACAAATACTGTCTGCAGTTCATTAAGATTTTATTCAATATAAATTTGGGGCGACGTACTGTCCGGTCTGAGTGACCTCATTATATTTTATCATTAGGAAAATCTCAAAATCCTCATCCCTTGCAGAGCGCTGCTTTATGTAAAGATTAAACTATTTAACAAATCCTGTGATCTGTTTGAAGTCAACATCTCCCCTCGCCCCTCCCTCCCTCACCATATCCCTCCCTATCATGTTATTCGTATCGCATTCCCACAGTAGCGTATACTAAGATCTGGAATTCCTGGAATGAACCATTACATCAGTTTCACAACTGTACTTATATTACTCTTTCGTAACTGGAGTCCAGCGATGGATGTCTTTCAACAGTGACCTCTCAAAGGGAGTTATCAATATGGTAATAACATAGCTATTTTCCTATATTGAATCATACTTCATGGATCTATCCATGACACCGTGTCTATTTCAGCTGACTGGGGGCGGGGCCACTCATCGTTTGACTGACAGGAGAGGTCATGTGCTCACCATCTGCAGTCACCAAAGTCATGTGATCAGGATGGATAGCTTTGAGGTTGACTAAAGTGGATGAAGTGCACCTAACCGTGAACATACATTAAATGTCTGTGTTGTGTTCACATTTTTTTGTGAAATGTAAGAACGGGCGAATGCAGGCTTTCTTTCTGAAGAATAGGATTCTTGATTTATTGATATGTGTCGATTTAGGTGTGGACGGTAGGTACATCAATGTCCAGACATTGTCCCCCGTCAATAGCTGTGATTGATCTGAAGGAACACCGCTGCTCCTACTGATGAACTGAACGGTCCAGTGAGCTCCAATCTCCATCTTCACAGCACAGTGCTGTGAAGCGCAGCACAGTTCTATATAACTATACATCACAATGTATAGTTGTGTTTCTACTAATGTGAGCCACACATTGCCAGCTCTATCTGTCTTCCTTGAAGTGCACAGTCACACTTTTCCAAGTCGAATGCTTTACCACAGACAATGCCAGACTGGTTTAACGGAATGCTTGGTGTTAAACAAGAATTAATACAGTAGATCATTTTCCTCAAGACATATCAGAGTTATAGGTCATAACAAAGGAAGTGGAATGTATTGCGAAAACCACAGAGGACTTTGGCTTTCATTCTCCTCATGCTTTCAGTGGGCGAGGGACGTACTCCACATTTATAAATCAGAGCTTTGGTTTTACTTACTTAGCCCAAGGGAATGACTGGAAGCAAGGATAATTAAACTTTGGCCATATCGTTGTTTTGTTAGCCTATCCCACTGAGTTATCATAATATCCCTGCATGGTATCATATCCTATCACATGATGCTACATTGGCACAAATTGTCTCCAAACACGTATGAAAATGAATCAAATCATGGCCTTAAGCAGCTGCCTTCTGTTATTTTCGAGTGGAGAGAGCAATTTATTCAGCTGTATTAGCCCTTAGAAGAACAAAAATGATTGGAGCCTAGTCAGTAAAATTGGACAAACGTGTGAGGTCAGCCAGCTGAGTGTTGGAGAGTGATAGTTAGAGGTTTTACCACAGCCTCCAATAAAAAGCCACACCGTATGATTACTCTCCAATTGGGACTTGACTTATGAAGTATATCTGAGAAGTAATAAAGTGATGTGCATGTAGCGCGCTGGTGGCGAAGGGACAATGGAGGCCGGCATTTGAAACTGCTGAGTAACACGATGAGGAAGGGGTGGGATGGAAGCTATCGATCGTGGCCGTGATTGCGACCTCGCGCTGTCATCGGAGCCCTGTGGAGGACACTGATGGATGTTGGCAGAGGTTATGGCCCACTGCAGAGGCTGGTACATGTGGACTCCCCCCTTTCCTGCAGCACTCGGGTCCTGGGTGAGGCTCAGAGTATCAGCCCTGCACCAGGGACACAGCTGGGGCATAAGGCTGTCCTGGTTATGGTCCTGGCTGTGGGTGTTTGATAGCTTCACACGCAGCACACATGCATTAGTCACTGTATTTAAACCAAATGGGTATTCGTTATGCAATTCATTTCGAATCGAGCAAAAAAAAACGAAACGTTGTCGTCGAAAATTGCTGTCTCTGCTCATCCTCCCATTTCTGGGCTGTTCACAAGTTCCAGGACGCCAGTGCTGCTGCCTGGAGGACGGTTAGCGTCGACAGTAGCCTAAGTACAGTTCCCCGGGCGCCAAACTCTGAGCTAGCACACTAGTCTGGGGCGAGGCCCCCACAGAACGCTGACTCAGCTCCGAGCCGCAGCATCAGAATGCGCACGCTCGCGCACGTGGACACGCGTGCTGTGCGCGCTGCAGATGCCCGTGCGCGACTCGGGCCGGGCGCGCTATGCGTGCAGTGCAGCATGGCTTCATTATCGAGCGGGAGGGTGGGGCCGCTGTCTGACTGACGGGGCCTGGGCTCCACGCAGCCCGGGCCGTAAATCAGGGCGCACATGTGCTGACGGGAAAATATGGAACGGCCCCTAACCCTTACTGCCTCGTGAACCGAACCTAGCCGTTTTACGCAGTGTAAAACGATAATGGTTTCCATGCACACTGTGGGCTCCTAACACGCTTCACAAACCGTCTGTTATCACCCAACCGTTCCCTGGATGTCGTCCGGGTTCTGGATATGACTGTGTCACTGTCTATCAGAGTTCAGACTTCCCTGCATGTTTCTGACTGGATGTCGGTCAGCTTCGTCATCAATGTTACATGCAGGGAGGACCCTGGTGGTTCGAGAGGGAAAGGCTGAGAAACCTCTGGGAATGGGCGTTGTCCAGCCCAGGCTTGCTGTTGCCCCAGTAAGGCTCTGTCTTCCTCCTCTACCCCTCCCCCCCCCCCCCCTCTCTCCCCCTCTGTCCCAGAGCCAAGAAGCAGCCAGTCCTGAGGTCTCAGTCATTCTCTGTCACACTGTGTTATGTTGCCTGCGAGGCGTGTCACAACCAGACATGCCAGCCTCTCTCTCTCTCTCTTTCTCTCTCTCTCTCTCTCTCTGAGGGCTCTTTCACATTGAACGCGTCACCAAGGAGACGGCGTGCCAGTGTATGTCTCTGGTGCAACGCCCTGATCAGACAGGTCACATGGCCATCGTGAGATCAGGCAGGCCAACATAGAATTCCCCCCAGTCAATGCTGAGCTGTTGTTTCATTCCAGCGACAGACACCCCAAATCTATTCCTAACCAAGTGGCTCTATTGAAATGGGTTCATCCCAAATCATGCCTTTCAAAGTCGATTCTGGTGTGTTCTCACTGTTCCCAGATCAGGGCTTGGAGACAGACTACCTCAGTAGCACGTAACAAGGTTATCAAGCGCAGTGGCTTTATGCTGTCTGACTGCAGTAGGTCACCCTCCCCTTTCTCACCCCTCCTACAGGGTAAAATGGGTTAGTGTGTGTGGGCCAGTGAGTCTTCCTCTTGTCAGCCTCGACGTGTTTGGATGGGAGAGTCCGTCACGGCAAACAAACGGCTCTGGTTTCACTTCACAGCTGTCGACGAGGGCGTTGTGCAAGAACGGCGTCCTGAACAAAAAAAAGAGAGAGAGAGGGTGTGAATAAACTCGAAAGAGCCCCCAGCTTCCAAGACCAGCTCAGCTCCCGGTAGAATACTGATCACGAGGTTGCTGTGGACCTGCTAACGTTCTCCATCTCTCTCTCTCTTTCCCTCTTGTTCTCTCCCCCCTCCGTTGCTTCTTTTCTTTCCCTCTCTAGAGCGACAGGCTGCTGGTCAAAGGCGGGCGGATCGTCAACGATGACCAGTCCTTCTTTGCTGACATCTACATGGAGGATGGCCTCATTAAGTAAGCACCTCTCTTTTCCTCTCTTCTCTCCTCTCCTCTCTGTTGCTCTCCTCTCTGTTCCTCTCTCCTCCTCTCCTCTCTTTTCCTCTCCTCTCATTATCACAACCACCACATCCCCACGAGCAGACAGAACTGCCTGGTGTTGGGCGGAGATAGCACTGGGTTATGGGGTTGCTCCACCAACCCCCCTGCTCGGTGCCCGATGGCCTATTCCCAGTGCCAGGGCCTATCGGTGTGCCAGGCTAGAGGCCTGGGCCTGTTTAAAGCTCTGCATTCTCCCCTCCCACGACTCAGAGGAGCTCTCTCTGTAGCCGTGGGCTTTTCTTCTTCCCTGTGCTCGTTCCCTCAGCCCATTAGGCCTTTTGTCCCCCCGTCTTCTCCTGTGATAGGAGGAGCAGTGGTGGGGAGGGCGCAGCCCGCATACCAATGAAGCAGGCTAGCGTCGGGCTGCTGTCTCTGGGCTGCTCCCCGCTCTCTCCCTCACCCCCGCTGCCAGCTTACAGGCTCGGGCTGAGTGCGAACCGATCTTTATCCTTTACGCAACAACCCGTATTGCAGGGATCACCGCAGATATACATGCCTGCAGTTTGACTGACGCTGGCACTGTTGCACGCCGGGGGGAAAACGACCCGGAACGTTGATGCCGTTCCTGGCATTTTGAGGGTCGTTTCTCTGCGGTCTGTGCCAAAAGAGCCCCCGAGTCACTGACTTGTGTCTTCTCCTGTGTGACCCCCTCAGGCAGATCGGAGACAACCTGATCGTCCCAGGAGGGGTGAAGATCGTCGAGGCCAACGGGAAGATGGTGATCCCTGGAGGGATAGACATCCACACCCACTTCCAGATGCCCTACCGTGGGACCACCACCGTGGACGACTTCTACCAGGGCTCCAAGGCTGCCCTGGCCGGGGGCACCACCATGATCGGTGAGGAAGACGAGCGACAGGGGAAGGAGGAGGAGAAGGAGAAAGAAGACGAGGAGGAGGAGGTGGATAAGGAGTAGAAAGAGGAGAAAGAGGAGCGGAAGGAGGGGGAGGAGCAGGAGGGCTAGGAGGAGGAACAGCAGGAAGAGGAGGAGGGATTGGGCTAAGCCTCTGATTAGAGGCACTGGTAGGGGGGTGTTGGAGTCTTGGGGTATCACAGTGGCACACCCCAGGGGGCCCTGCGGGGGGGGGGGGGGGGCAGAGCGGCTGTCACATGATATTACAAGACTGGCATCGATTGCATCCATATTAATTAATACATACTACTGTCTAATTGAACAATGTGCCTGAGTTTCCCTGGATTCACTGTAGACCAGAGGAGGTTATCTTATAGTAGGCCGGAGAGATTCTAATCCCTGCACTAGGTAGAGAGAGGGGGAGGGAGGATAGTAGACAAAACACAGCCTAGATTGTGTGAGAGAGTGAACTCGTGACAGCTTCATTCAGAAAACAGGAGGGGAATAGTGAGAGAGTTGAGGAGAAAATAGAAAGAGGAGGATAGAGAGAGGAGGGGGAGAGAAAGATAGAGAGGGGGGTCTGGCTACAGTGAAGCCTCCCTTAATGAGGTAGAGTGGGCAGTGGTCCAGGGGACCACACAAAGGGCCGGAGGGGCGGGGGGTGGTGGAGGGGCGCAGACAGAGGCATACATAGTGAAACACAAGTCCCGTGGAAATAGACATGCAGTGTGACTCACTCCCACACACACACACACACACACACACACACACACTCACTGGCTGCCCAGAGCCAGCAGCTGGTACATAGCAAAGTCTCATTCTGATCAACTGGTACTTAAAGGAATGGTGTGGGCCTTGTTCAGAAACGAAAAAACCCTCCACCACAATCACGCACTGTATCCAGGCTTGGATAGACCAAACTACAACACACAAAGAGAGGTTCAGTGAATCAGCGTCGTAAACAACAGAGCTGTGCTAGCCTGCTGATTCATCCTGGATCCAATTAACACAGGCAGAGCCGCTGAGGAGATGGGAGGGTCTTTAATGGGATGAAGAGCTAGCCAGTCAGGTGGCAGGACAGCAGGCGGCCATTGCTACTGAAGCACAGCAGAGACTACAGGGACCCACCAGGTCCAAATATCCCTTTATCTCTCACTGGTCAGAGCTCATTAATGTGCTACGTGCTAGCGACGAGAGGCTAATGGTGACCTGGAATCACCCTCAGACACAAACTGGTTGTGGCGTCTGACAGCACTGGTGGCAGTGCAGGCTGACAGGCAGACAGGAAGTTATATAAGGCACGACAACATGGAGACAGAGGACGAGGAGCACCGGAAGATATTGTCCTTTAATAACACGGCTCTCACCCTCCCTCCCTCTCACCCTTCCTCCCTCCCCCCATCCCTCTCTTCCTTTCCTTCCATCGTCTCCTCCGGGTCCCCCTGCTCCCCCTTTCTCTCTAACCTCTATACCTCCCTCTCTCCACTCCCTTCTCCCTCCCCTCCTCTTCCCTCTTGCCCCCCCCCCCCCCCCCCCCCTCCACAGTGGACCATGTGATCCCGGAGCCGGGCTGTAGCCTGATGGAGGCGTTTGACCAGTGGAGGCAGTGGGCCGACGAAAAGGTCTGCTGTGACTACTCCCTCCACGTGGACATCACCCACTGGAGCGACAGCGTCAAGCAGGAGGTGGACACCCTGCTCAAGGAGAAAGGTACCTCCACCAACCTCCCCTCCCCCCCATCTCCACCCCACCCCCCTTTTGAGGTCCCTCCAGTCCCATGGTATGGTGGACATGCTGTGCATTCTATACCTAATCCTCTGTGGTGGAGGGGTGGTGGTGGTGGGGGGCGACCCAAGCAATGGCAGCAGCCCGGGGCAGCAATCAGCTGTGGCCTCCTGCATGATGGGTCTGGTCCACATGGCTGCGTGTACTGTGGTCTCTCTGGAACCAGCCCAAACACCGCTGTCCAGAAGAGCCCAGTCTTGTTGATGTTAAGAATCCTGTAGGCATGATATTTCAGATTCTCATCGTAAAAAAGGGAATTCCCTTGACTCTCTTTCTCTCTCCCCTTCTGCCTCTCTTTACTCCTCTCTCTCTCTCTCTCTCTCTCTCTCTCTCTCTGTTTCTCTCCTTCTGTACGTATCTCCTCAGGTGTGAACTCCTTCCAGGTCTACATGGCTTACAAGGACTTCTACCAGATGAGCAACAGTGAGGTAGGGCACCCTCTCTCCTCATGATGGCCCCAGTCTCTCCTCAGTCACCAGCATGGTGGCCCACCAAACCAAGGCCGAAACAGTCATGTATCCAGTTCAGGCAAAGCTGGTTTATTTACAGTAACATGCCACTAAATTTGGACCTTTTTTGGTGGTCACCAAGTAATTATGGTTTGTCATAGATGACATCATGGTAATTGTGGGCTTCGGGAGTTGATGGGTAAGATGAGGAAGGCTCCGGCTTAGATGACCATGTTTAAGATGGTTTTTGGAGGAGAGAAAGTTTTTCGAAAGACAACTTTTAACCCTGTGTGTGTGTGTGTGTACACAGCTGTATGAGATCTTCACCTTCCTGGGGGAGATGGGCGGTATCGTCCAGGTCCACGCAGAGAACGGAGAGATCATTGCTGAGGTAAAACCGGGCCTCCACCTCTCCGTAACCACCTCTTCATCTCCGCAGCCCTCCCTCCCTCCCTCCCTCCCTCCCTCCCTCCCTCCCTCCCTCCCTCCCTCCCTCCCTCCCTCCCTCCCTCCCTCCCTCCCTCCCTCCCTCCCTCCCTCCCTCCCTCCCTCCCTCCCTCCCTCCCTCCCTCCCTCCCTCCCTCCCTCCCTCCACCCAGTCTCCCATATGGTCATGCCTCACCAACTAGTCACGCATCCTCCAGACCCCTCCAGAATAAACACAGCTCAGAGATAGTGGAAAGGAGAGACTGAAGAGCGGGTTTAGAGGAGGACATACTGTACAGGCGAGGATTGAAGTGAACATAAGTCTCCACTTGGAAGGACTTTAGAGTCCTTTGCGGATCTTAATTCTTAATTTCCTCAGTGTTGTGTGTTTGTCTATCTGGTCAAACGGCTTTCTCGTCTGCTAAGCTAAATTAGCTTAGCAGTTTATCTCGTTTGTCAAGGGGAGTCCCCAGCTTTAGCCTGAAGACGTCCGTACCAGCAGACTGTGTCGTGACCCAGGGTTAGCTCAAAGCTTCTCAGAGACCCCGTGGATCAAGAGGTTTTAGCTAGTTTAGTCGGCGATCCTCGGTTCCCCTCTGCTACATCTGCATGGAGACAGCTAAGCACAGTTATCTAATGGACGGTATCATATTGATTCAGGGGTCAACACAATCAATCCAGTCGCCTCTCTGCTGGTCTCTCTCACTCTGTGCGTGCGGGCGTGTTGGTGTGTGTCTGCGTATGTGTGTGCATACGTCCCATCGTCCGTCCGCGTGTGTGTACGTGTGTGTGTGCCAGCGGCTGGGGTGAAGCAGGGTAAACTCATCTTGTGCGTGTGCGTGTGTGTCCCTCACAGGAGCAGGCTCGCATGCTGCAGATGGGCATCACTGGACCAGAGGGCCATGTTCTCAGCAGGCCAGAAGAGGTGAGGACAGCACTCTATGAACTGGGGGGGGAGGGTGTGTGTGTGCGTGTGTGT